>NC_090648.1:289231642-289447615 GCF_040937935.1 Hyperolius riggenbachi | reverse complement strand
CAATGGCGCAGCGCGCGCACGCAAAAGGAAAAGACATGCCTGGATGGAATCAAACCTGTAACCTTGCTGTTACCAGCCAGACACACTAACCAATTGCACCACAGCCAGGCTAGCTGTGACCTAACTCTACATGGCTATCTGGGGCTCTGTTGGCTCTGTTTGGACAACTGTTGAACGCAAAAGGAAAAGACATGCCTGGATGGAATCGAACCTGTAACCTTACTGTTACCAGCCAGACACACTAACCAATTGCACCACAGCCAGGCTAGCTGTGACCTAACTCTACATGGCTATCTGGGGCTCTGTTGGCTCTGTTTGGACAACTGTTGAACGCAAAAGGAAAAGACATGCCTGGATGGAATCGAACCTGTAACCTTGCTGTTACCAGCCAGACACACTAACCAATTGCACCACAGCCAGGCTAGCTGTGACCTAACTCTACATGGCTATCTGGGGCTCTGTTGGCTCTGTTTGGACAACTGTTGAACGCAAAAGGAAAAGACATGCCTGGATGGAATTGAACCTGTAACCTTGCTGTTACCAGCCAGACACACTAACCAATTGCACCACAGCCAGCCTAGCATTTAGCACTGTGAAACCATCCTCTGCTAGGCATGATTTCATTTTTGCACCTCACTCTATCGCATGGTCCAATCACAAAGCCCTGCACCCAGCATGTGTCTCATATGACTGTCTACAAGTAAGATTTAGGTTAGCAGTCTATTTAGTGTGTGTTTGGTGGTATGGTGGTGAGCATAGCTGTCTTCCATGTGGTTGGCCTGGGTTTGATCCCTGGACATGTCATGAATGTGAGTATGGTTTTGAAATACTACAAATGAGAGAGAGAGAGAGAGAGGAGGAGGAGGAGGAGGAGGAGGAGTTGGTTGGTTATTCATTTTAGGCATCTAGAGGGATAGAAACCTTTGCAAACTTTAAAATACTAAATTTCGTAATCGTAATTACGAAAATTTGCGTAATTTGCGAAAATTACGAAATTTCGATTACTGTTAAAATCGTAATTGTAGTAATTTCGCGAAATTTCGGAAATTCGTAATTAGGTCATTACGCTCATCCCTAATTTAGCCTTAACAAGTGCTGCAGCACATCAGCCTCGTTTACCGGTGGAGGAGGCGAGTTTGGTCCCGGGGCCTCAGAGGCAGGGGAGGGAAAGTGCCCGTAGCTGTGGGGGAGTCTGGTTCTCAAATCTGCAGTAGAATTCACTGAGATTCTCGGTGAGCTCTGCGCTCGGTGTTGCATGCTGCGGGGGAGGCTTATAGTTGGTGGTGGCCTTGAGCCCTTTCCATACAGCTTGTGAGTCGTTTGAGGAGAGGTTCTGTTCCAGTTTATCTGCATAGCCCTTCTTGGCAGCCTTCAGTTCTCTGTTCAGGTCATTCCTTGCCCTTCTGTATTCATCTCGGTTGCCTGACTTGTGCACGTCCTCTTTGCTTCTGCGCAGTTTCCGAAGTTTTTTTGAGAACCGCGGTTTGTCGTTGGGATAGAGTTGAAAGGTTTTCGTTGGTATACAATGATTCTCACAGAAGTTAATGTACGAGGTAACATTGTCTGCCCATTCGTCCAAGTTTGGCGATTCCAGGGTCTGCCAGTCTGTGCAGTCGAAGAAGGCCTGAAGTTGTAGCTTAGCTTCGCTTGACCACACTTTGCAGGATTTGAGGACCGGTTTCGACGTCTCCAGGCGTCTCCTGTAAGTCGGAATCAAGTGGATGAGACAGTGATCAGATGAACCTAGTGCTGCCCAAGAGGTGGCTTTGTATGCATCCTTCAAGACCATGTAGCAGTGGTCCAGTGTGTTGGCATTTCTGGTGGGGCAGGTGACATGCTGGTAGAAGCGGGGAAGCTCATGACGGAGGTTGGCCCTGTTGAAATCGCCCATGACAATTAACAGTGAGTCAGGGAGGGCTGTCTCCCACTGTGTGCCAGTGTCGCTGAGTTCGCTCAGGGCATTTTTTACCTCAGCATCAGGTGGGATATACACACCAACGAGAACGAAGGAGGAGAAACTCCCTGGGTGAGTATGTCGGTCTGCAATTTACCAGAAGGAGCTCTAGCTCTGGAGTGCATTTCTTGGCAAGTACTGAGGGGTTTGAGCACCAGGCAGAGCTAATGTAAAAACAGATGCCTCCCCCTTTCGTTTTCCCCGAGAGGGTGCTGTCACTGTCTGCGCGAATGAGGCTGAAGCCTGGGAGATGTAGTGCGCTATCAGGGATGTTGTCATGGAGCCATGTTTCAGTAAAGCAAAGAATTGGGGTGTTGTTGCCAAGTTCACGCTTGTCCTCGAGGAGCTGGGTCACGGACAGCTGGGTACTGCTGTGGGCAGAGGAGTAGGAACCGCTGAAGGGAAGAGGCGGTGTGGAGCAGGGTGGCTGTGAAGGTGCATGGGAGAAAGTGGATGAAGACGATGCACCTGAAGGAGGAAGAGGAGAAGGAGGGTGGCTTGTTTTTTGAGGGGTGCTGCTTTTCCTCAGGTGTTCTTGCCATAGCTGCTTGTGCCTTCTCTCCAGGTGCCTTCGTAGGGCACTTGTCCCAACGTGAGAGTTGGTCTTTCCACTGCTTAATTTTTGCTGGCAGAGACAACAGATGGCTTTGCTCCGATCTGAGACACACACGTGAAAAAATTTCCAAACCGCTGAGCTCCCCTGGGGTGAAGGCGCTACGGTGGCATCAGCAGCTGCCGTTGAAGGGCATGTTGGCTGGCTGGCCATAGCTGGCGATACATGGCGCCGGACACTGCCCCCAGTTGTTTCGGAGGACGAGCTCCCTCTGCTTCTATCATGGAGTCGTCTCCTCCTACTCCTCTCTGACTCCCCCTCTGAACTTTCCCCCTGGTCATCTCCTCTACCGGGAACATATGTGGAATCCGTATAATCGTCATCATAATCCTCCTGGCCAGCTTTGCTTTCCTCAGACACCTCCTTAAACTGCACCAATTTCAGGTGGTTCATCATCCCCCTCCTCCCACGTTATGTCCATACTATCGCCACCTAACTCAAATGTATGAGGTGGTGTACCTGCGCCTTCTTCTTGTTATTGCAGTAGTGGCTGGGAATCAGTGATTTCACCACCACCACCAAATAACTCCTGTGAAGTGTCAAATGCAGCAGATGTGGTGCTTGTTGTAGCGCTGTGGCTGTGGGAAATGAAGTGTTCTGTGTTAAATAGTCAAGCACGTCCTGATCTTGGGAGGTGATGGCACGTGCCTTCTTCTGAGCACTGTATTTTGGGGCAGGTCCGCACGAAATCATGGCAACACCACCGCGCACAGACCTGCCGGTGCCTGGTGGCCTTCCTCTGGGTCTGCCTCTACCTCTTCCTCTACATGGTTTGTCCATTTTGTCCATCTCGGGTGGATGCTAGGTATATGCAGTGAGGTGGGTTCACTCAACACAACAGGTAGTAAGATGCAGTGAGCTGGGTTCACTGAACAGTAAAGGTACTTAGATGCAGTGAGGTGGGTTCACTCAACACAACAGGTAGTAAGATGCAGTGAGCTGGGTTCACTGAACAGTAAAGGTACTTAGATGCAGTGAGGTGGGTTCACTCAACACAATAGATAGTAAGATGCAGTGAGCTGGGTTCACTGAACAGTAAAGGAACTTAGATGCAGTGAGGTGGGTTCACTCAACACAACAGGTAGTTGGATGCAGTGAGCTGGGTTCACTGAACAGTAAAGGTACTTAGATGCAGTGAGGTGGGTTCACTCAACACAACAGGTAGTAAGATGCAGTGAGCTGGGTTCACTGAACAGTAAAGGTACTTAGATGCAGTGAGGTGGGTTCACTCAACACAACAGGTAGTAAGATGCAGTGAGCTGGGTTCACTGAACAGTAAAGGTACTTAGATGCAGTGAGGTGGGTTCACTCAACACAACAGGTAGTAAGATGCAGTGAGCTGGGTTCACTGAACAGTAAAGGTACTTAGATGCAGTGAGGTGGGTTCACTCAACACAACAGGTAGTAAGATGCAGTGAGCTGGGTTCACTGAACAGTAAAGGTACTTAGATGCAGTGAGGTGGGTTCACTCAACACAACAGGTAGTAAGATGCAGTGAGCTAGGTTCACTGAACAGTAAAGGTACTTAGATGCAGTGAGGTGGGTTCACTCAACACAACAGGTAGTAAGATGCAGTGAGCTGGGTTCACTGAACAGTAAAGGTACTTAGATGCAGTGAGGTGGGTTCACTCAACACAACAGGTAGTAAGATGCAGTGAGCTGGGTTCACTGAACAGTAAAGGTACTTAGATGCAGTGAGGTGGGTTCACTCAACACAACAGGTAGTAAGATGCAGTGAGCTGGGTTCAATGAACAGTAAAGGTACTTAGATGCAGTGAGGTGGGTTCACTTATCACAACAGGTAGTAAGATGCAGTGAACTGGGTTCACTGAACAGTAAAGGTACTTAGATGCAGCGAGGTGGGTTCACTCAACACAACAGGTAGTTGGATGCAGTGAGCTGGGTTCACTGAACAGTAAAGGTACTTAGATGCAGTGAGGTGGGTTCACTCAACACAACAGGTAGTAAGATGCAGTGAGCTGGGTTCACTGAACAGTAAAGGTACTTAGATGCAGTGAGGTGAGTTCACTCAACACAACAGGTAGTTGGATGCAGTGAGCTGGGTTCACTGAACAGTAAAGGTACTTAGATGCAGTGAGGTGGGTTCACTCAACACAACAGGTAGTAAGATGCAGTGAGCTAGGTTCACTGAACAGTAAAGGTACTTAGATGCAGTGAGGTGGGTTCACTCAACACAACAGGTAGTAAGATGCAGTGAGCTGGGTTCACTGAACAGTAAAGGTACTTAGATGCAGTGAGGTGGGTTCACTCAACACAACAGGTAGTAAGATGCAGTGAGCTAGGTTCACTGAACAGTAAAGGTACTTAGATGCAGTGAGGTGGGTTCACTCAACACAACAGGTAGTAAGATGCAGTGAGCTGGGTTCAATGAACAGTAAAGGTACTTAGATGCAGTGAGGTGGGTTCACTTATCACAACAGGTAGTAAGATGCAGTGAACTGGGTTCACTGAACAGTAAAGGTACTTAGATGCAGTGAGGTGGGTTCACTCAACACAACAGGTAGTAAGATGCAGTGAGCTAGGTTCACTGAACAGTAAAGGTACTTAGATGCAGTGAGGTGGGTTCACTCAACACAACAGGTAGTAAGATGCAGTGAGCTGGGTTCACTGAACAGTAAAGGTACTTAGATGCAGTGAGGTGGGTTCACTCAACACAACAGGTAGTAAGATGCAGTGAGCTGGGTTCACTGAACAGTAAAGGTACTTAGATGCAGTGAGGTGGGTTCACTCAACACAACAGGTAGTAAGATGCAGTGAGCTGGGTTCACTGAACAGTAAAGGTACTTAGATGCAGTGAGGTGGGTTCACTCAACACAACAGGTAGTAAGATGCAGTGAGCTGGGTTCACTGAACAGTAAAGGTACTTAGATGCAGTGAGGTGGGTTCACTCAACACAACAGGTAGTAAGATGCAGTGAGCTGGGTTCAATGAACAGTAAAGGTACTTAGATGCAGTGAGGTGGGTTCACTTATCACAACAGGTAGTAAGATGCAGTGAACTGGGTTCACTGAACAGTAAAGGTACTTAGATGCAGCGAGGTGGGTTCACTCAACACAACAGGTAGTTGGATGCAGTGAGCTAGGTTCACTGAACAGTAAAGGTACTTAGATGCAGTGAGGTGGGTTCACTCAACACAACAGGTAGTAAGATGCAGTGAGCTGGGTTCACTGAACAGTAAAGGTACTTAGATGCAGTGAGGTGAGTTCACTCAACACAACAGGTAGTTGGATGCAGTGAGCTGGGTTCACTGAACAGTAAAGGTACTTAGATGCAGTGAGGTGGGTTCACTCAACACAACAGGTAGTAAGATGCAGTGAGCTAGGTTCACTGAACAGTAAAGGTACTTAGATGCAGTGAGGTGGGTTCACTCAACACAACAGGTAGTAAGATGCAGTGAGCTGGGTTCACTGAACAGTAAAGGTACTTAGATGCAGTGAGGTGGGTTCACTCAACACAACAGGTAGTAAGATGCAGTGAGCTGGGTTCACTGAACAGTAAAGGTACTTAGATGCAGTGAGGTGGGTTCACTCAACACAACAGGTAGTAAGATGCAGTGAGCTGGGTTCAATGAACAGTAAAGGTACTTAGATGCAGTGAGGTGGGTTCACTTATCACAACAGGTAGTAAGATGCAGTGAACTGGGTTCACTGAACAGTAAAGGTACTTAGATGCAGCGAGGTGGGTTCACTCAACACAACAGGTAGTTGGATGCAGTGAGCTGGGTTCACTGAACAGTAAAGGTACTTAGATGCAGTGAGGTGGGTTCACTCAACACAACAGGTAGTAAGATGCAGTGAGCTGGGTTCACTGAACAGTAAAGGTACTTAGATGCAGTGAGGTGAGTTCACTCAACACAACAGGTAGTTGGATGCAGTGAGCTGGGTTCACTGAACAGTAAAGGTACTTAGATGCAGTGAGGTGGGTTCACTCAACACAACAGGTAGTAAGATGCAGTGAGCTGGGTTCACTGAACAGTAAAGGTACTTAGATGCAGTGAGGTGGGTTCACTCAACACAATAGATAGTAAGATGCAGTGAGCTGGGTTCACTGAACAGTAAAGGAACTTAGATGCAGTGAGGTGGGTTCACTCAACACAACAGGTAGTTGGATGCAGTGAGCTGGGTTCACTGAACAGTAAAGGTACTTAGATGCAGTGAGGTGGGTTCACTCAACACAACAGGTAGTAAGATGCAGTGAGCTGGGTTCACTGAACAGTAAAGGTACTTAGATGCAGTGAGGTGGGTTCACTCAACACAACAGGTAGTAAGATGCAGTGAGCTGGGTTCACTGAACAGTAAAGGTACTTAGATGCAGTGAGGTGGGTTCACTCAACACAACAGGTAGTAAGATGCAGTGAGCTGGGTTCACTGAACAGTAAAGGTACTTAGATGCAGTGAGGTGGGTTCACTCAACACAACAGGTAGTAAGATGCAGTGAGCTGGGTTCACTGAACAGTAAAGGTACTTAGATGCAGTGAGGTGGGTTCACTCAACACAACAGGTAGTAAGATGCAGTGAGCTGGGTTCACTGAACAGTAAAGGTACTTAGATGCAGTGAGGTGGGTTCACTCAACACAACAGGTAGTAAGATGCAGTGAGCTAGGTTCACTGAACAGTAAAGGTACTTAGATGCAGTGAGGTGGGTTCACTCAACACAACAGGTAGTAAGATGCAGTGAGCTGGGTTCACTGAACAGTAAAGGTACTTAGATGCAGTGAGGTGGGTTCACTCAACACAACAGGTAGTAAGATGCAGTGAGCTGGGTTCACTGAACAGTAAAGGTACTTAGATGCAGTGAGGTGGGTTCACTCAACACAACAGGTAGTAAGATGCAGTGAGCTGGGTTCAATGAACAGTAAAGGTACTTAGATGCAGTGAGGTGGGTTCACTTATCACAACAGGTAGTAAGATGCAGTGAACTGGGTTCACTGAACAGTAAAGGTACTTAGATGCAGCGAGGTGGGTTCACTCAACACAACAGGTAGTTGGATGCAGTGAGCTGGGTTCACTGAACAGTAAAGGTACTTAGATGCAGTGAGGTGGGTTCACTCAACACAACAGGTAGTAAGATGCAGTGAGCTGGGTTCACTGAACAGTAAAGGTACTTAGATGCAGTGAGGTGAGTTCACTCAACACAACAGGTAGTTGGATGCAGTGAGCTGGGTTCACTGAACAGTAAAGGTACTTAGATGCAGTGAGGTGGGTTCACTCAACACAACAGGTAGTAAGATGCAGTGATGAGGTGGGTTAAGTAAACACAACAGGTACTACAGTATATGCAGTACTGGGTAGTACAATGTGCAGCTCCCTGTCACACACACAGGTAGTCACTGAATGTGCTGGGCTGCTGGCAGTGGCACACACTATCAATTGCAAGGCTGTGCATGCAACAAAAGTGTCAGTTTGACACACAGAAAAAGAAAAGTACAGGATGAGCTCTGAAAAGAGCTATTGAGGGGTGCTATAAAAGCAATAACAATCAGCCAGGAGCAAGATAAGCAGCCAAGAGCCTAACTAATCTGTCCCTAGAAGAACAAGTCTGCAGCACCTGTCCCTAGAATGTCTCTAGCAGGCACACGAGTGAGTGTAATGGCCGGCGAGCCTGCCTTATATGAGGGGGGGGTGGGGCTCCAGGGCTTAGTGTAGCCTGAATGGCTACAATGTGCCTGCTGACTGTGATGCAGAGGGTCAAAGTTGACCCTTATAGTGCATTATGGGGCGAATCAAACTTCCGCAAAAGTTCGCCTGGTGCAGGCGAACGCGAACCCCCAAAGTTCGCCTGGAACCGTTCGCAGGCGAACCGTTCGCAGGCGAACCGTTCGCTACATCTCTAATCACAATTCACTTGTTTGATTCATCTGTGCTTCTGGGTAGTGTAAAAAATTACTTCACTCAAGCTAGACGTTTTAGAAATATGTTTTCCCATGTATAAAAAAAGCTAAGTAACCATAGCAATGGTGATGGATTGACCCTTTAAGCCACTGGTGTAGGGCCCAAAGTCACGGCAGTCACAGTTGCGAAAAGGCCCATGCCTTCAGGGTCCGCATGTGCCCAAAATGCCTGTCTGTGCTCTGTTCTTCTCCAGTCACTGGCATCTGCTCCCTGCACTGCCCTCTCCTCTTAGGCACTGAAGCAGAGTGAAGATGCCAGTGACCTGTGATGGGGAGAGAGCATGGACAGGCAGACTAGAATGCCCTGCTTCCAGATATGTACAGGTGAAGGGGACACCTTTAAGCAATGAGTGTAGCTACTAAGAAGTTATTAAACAAAATAAAATGCCCCCCCCCCTCCACACACCCAAATTAGTGGTATCAGTTGCTGACTGTATCCCCCACCCCCCAAACTGGCAGTACAACAAGCCCCCTCCCCCATCCAGAGTGCACAAAACAAAGCATTCTCACCTGCCCAGAAGGCATGCTACCTGTGTCCTCACTTCTCCATACCCACAGTGTCTTTGTCCCTGTCACAGGAACAGAGACACTTAAGGTATGCATACGATGCTGAAACATCCTGCAACAAATCAGGAGTGGGGGATTCACCAGACTAGGTTGCAAGGAAATTGCCATGGGAGGGGGGCTTAGGTCTACATTCCACATTGGGGCCCAGAGGTCTGTAGCTATGCCACTGCTTTAAGCACAGCCAGTAGATACTGGATGTGTTAGAAATAAACTTTTAATTGCCTCAGTGTGAACTCCTAATGACAGGAAGAGGTATGATGGCAATGAGCGGGCAGTTTCTAGATAAACTGGCTCCCAGGGCAAGCGTCGAAAAATACGCCACCCCTCCACCCACCCAGTATAAGTAGCAAGATGACCCCAGCAGTATAGCTAGCCAGAACCCTCCCACACGATATAGGCAGTCATATCTCCCTTTACCACCCCCATAAAAAGTATAGTCATTAGTCACCTGGGGCCCTCCCTTTCACCCCCCCCAACCCACAGTATTGTCAGCCAGAGCCCCCCCCCCCATTCCCCCCACCCCCCCAAACACACACACAGTATAGTCAGCTAGAGACGCCCTCCCTTCCCATCACCCAACAGGGAGGTCATCCCACCACCACCCCACAAGAGAGCTAAAGGGCCTGATTCACAAAGCGGTGCTAACAGTTAGCACGCTGGTGAAAAGCCATTTATCATGCCTAAACTCAGTTTAGGCATGATAAGTTTAGGTGTGATAAGTTTAGGTGTGATAAGTTTAGGCATGTTAAGTTTAGGTGTGATAAGTTTAGGCATGATAAGTTTAAGCACCAACTGGGTTAGCACAGCAGTGCACAGCTGATCAAAAGTTTTGCGCCAGCAAAGTCTGGTGCACTTTGCATAGAGTTTAGTGGCGCTGCTTTGCGTGCGGGACTTTGCGTGCGATCTAAACTTATCTAAACTTATCATGCCTAAACTTATCATGCCTAAACTTATCATGCCTAAACTTATCATGCCTAAACTTATCACGCCTAAACTGACTTTTCACCAGCATGGTGCAATGGTTATCATGCCTAAAGTCTCTAACTGGGTTAACACCGCTTTGTGAATCGAGCCCAAAGAGAGGAAAGCCTCAGGATCCTATTGAGGCTTCCCTCGGTGGTCTTCTGTCCCCTGTCGCTGAGCGGGACCTCCCCCTGTCCTATTAAGATCGCCAGGGAGGCTGCTGGAGGGTTTTTTTTAAATAAAAAAAAAACTGTTTCATGCAGCCAACTGAAAGTTGGCTGCATGAAAGCCCACTAGAGGGCGCTCCGGAGGCATTCTTCCGATCGCCTCCGGCGCCCAGAATAAACAAGGAAGGCCGCAATGAGCAGCCTTCCTTGTTTTGCTTACATCGTCGCCATAGCGACGAGCGGAGTGACGTCATGGACGTCAGACGACGTCCTGACGTCAGCCGCCTCCGATCCAGCCCTTAGCGCTGGCCGGAACTTTTGTTCCGGCTGCGCAGGGCTCGGGCGGCTGGGGGGACCCTCTTTCGCCACTGCTCGATCGCGGATCGGCGGCGATCAGGCAGCACACGCGGCTGGCAAAGTGCCGGCTGCGTGTGCTGCTTTTTATTTTGTAAAAATCGGCCCAGCAGGGCCTGAGTGGCGACCTCCGGCGGTGATGGACGGATATATTCGTCCATACCGCTGAGTAGGTTAAATTAATAACAGTCCATGACACAAAAGGGTGAGAGCCCTGCCCTTGCGGCTCCGTGCTACTGCACATGCACAGGCGGGCTTGAGCTTATAATGTTTGGCAATGATTGCAGAAGAGGAGCTGTGCGGCAACGACAAAGAGGGGGTCCACGCTCAGCATCAGGGGCACTGTGGACCACCGAGGGAAGCCTCAAAAGGATCCTGAGGCTTCCCTCACTGCAGGGTAAATATTAATTTTGAACCCGAGCTTTGGCTTTGGTTTGCTTCAAGCTTATATGGAAGTCGGCATCTTTAACAACAAGAGTGAGTCTAAAGTTAGCCATATTCACATTTATTTAGGTTTGATCAATTTGTAATTTGATTGATTTGCTTATCAAAAACTTTGACCTTTCATAGTAAATTAACTGACTCTTTCACCAACACAATGATTTTAATCAGCCCCCCTCCACGTGCACTCTAATGCCAGTACTTTTCACTTTAAATAAAGAAAATAAAAAAAAAACAACAAGAAACAGTGAGTTTCTTGCCCACTTTTAATTTTTTTTTTGTTTGTTTAATGAAAGAATATCCAATATGTTAATTAGGTTAAATATCTGAAATCTTTCAACTAGGAATTAAAGATCTTTATGTCACTGAAGAAGTAACATCAATGTAATCTCTATAGCATTACTGTCTGGGTGGGGCAACAAGAAATACAGATAACGAGGGATACAGATATAGATCAAAACAGTGGTTGGGTGATTTGTGTTTATTTGCTTAGAATGTGAAACAATGTGGTGGCAGCTACTGTGTGAATGTATGCACATAAAGAGTTAACTATTCAGTTTCCTGCCCCACTGACAACTATCCTAAGCCTGCTGGTGCTTAAAGTGGACCAGAACTCTTGCACAGGACAGAAGAAAACGTTAGAGAAATGCACCCTGTATGTATTTAGAGAGTTTAGGCAGTCTAATACCCCCTCAATACCCCCCTTTGTGATAATCACAAGTTGTAATTTGATCTCTCAGACGTGTCAGCTGGCTGCCTCGGCAGAGCAGCGTATTTGTAAACACAGGATGTACACAATATCTCTGCTTTCATGAAAGCAGAAAGTAGACACACTGCAGATTTATTGCAGGATTTGTATCAGCTGTAACAAAGAAATGTTTCTCTTTAAATGTTATGCTGTTGCATATTTTTTAGAGCACAAAGGAAGCTCGGTGTTCAGGTCCACTTTAAACTGCCCAGCAACCTGGAAATATCTTCGGGGTCAATCTGAAATAAGTACTTAGGGATGGCTTCAGCTAGCTGATCAGCAGCTCCTAGCTTAGTTAAAAAACAACAACATAAAAACTTCTGCTGTGGATGCTGCGTAATTTAGCAGTCACATCACTACTAATATTACAATAAAACTCTGCTAGGAGTGGAAACCCTTAAAGGAGTTATCAGGCATTTTCCCCCCAAAAAAGCTTTACTCACCTGGGGCTTTCTCCAGCCCCTTGCAGCCGACTGCCCAACGGCAACCACTCTGCTCTCCGCCGCCGTCCCAGTCTCCGCGCACGGTGCAGAGACCGACCCCAAAGTTGTCCTTACTGCGCCTGCGCAAACCGCCACTGTCAATCAAGCCCACGTTGTACAGGGCTTACTGCGCAGGTGCAGTAAGGACGACCTTGGGGACGGCCTCTGCACCATGCGCGGAGACCAGGACGGTGGGGGAGAGTGGAGCGGTTGGCATGGAACAGTCGGCTGCAAGGGGCTGGAGAAAGCCCCAGGTGAATGAAGCTTTTTTTAAAAAAAAATAAATGCCTGATAACTCCTTTAAATCAAGCCTGAAGTAAGAATAAAAATAAAAAACAGATACTCACCTTAGGAGAGGGATGGTGCTGGGTCCTATAGAGCCTTCCCATTCTCCTCATGGTCCCCATGTTCTAGTGCTGGTTCCCCAGTCCAAATTTCCCACCGCATGAGGCTTCGGGAGAACTCGGGCTCCTGAAGACAGACGACTCTGTACTTCGCACACACAAGTGGGCGAGCGAGGATGCTCACATGTGCGCAGTACCGAGTGGCCTGTCTTTGAAAGCCCGAGTGCTTCCAAAGACTCCTGAAACTCACCCGAGGCAGGAGAGAGCAGTCTATGACCCATTTGTCATAGACTGCTTACAGAGGAACCAGCAGGGGAATGCGGGGACCGTGAGGAGAGTGAGTTAATTTTTTTTTTTAAATCACTGTGCGTTCCTGCTTGAAACTGATAACAGCTGTTAAATATAAACATTTTATCAATCCCCAGCATGCAAAAGGTGAGGGTTGCAATCTTTTATCTCCTAGCAGTAGATTTTGTTTTCACTCAAGTCCTGATTTAGGCATCTTGGGCAGCTGAAGGCAGTGAATCCACCACCTGTCAGCTGCTTCTGTTCCCCGACCAGGTGCTCACTAGCATTCGACATGGGCAATGGAGTTGCATCTGAACATGGGGGCTACCATCCTCAGACACAACAGGAGACATTTTTTTTCTACTAGTGGTTAATGCCAAAGCATGTCAAATATGATATACATGATCTTACCAAATGCTGCAATTTGGCTGAGGATGCCTTAAAAATTAAGGAAATGCTTGAAAATGGTTTAATAAATCAATCTCTTAGACTTATTATGTGGTGCTTCATGTATTTCGTATCATATGGGTTTGCTTTCAAGTGTTAAAACATTAATCCATGTTTCACTAAGACTTTGTTTTAGAGCATAGCAAGCATAAAAAAAATCCCTTTGCTAGACCAACTTTACTCAGTCTAGTGCAAACAAACATATGATTACAGAAGTTAAATGTTTATAGTTGCTGTGAGGGATTGCGGATAAACCGCCGTGCGTTCTGACAGTGAGGCGGCGGTGTCCGCGTACAGAGCGGCGGTTTCCCCGCAGCAACATGCGTCTGGTTTGTCTGGACCTAGTAGTGCACACAGATGGAGAGCTATGCGCACGCGCCGCAAGACAGACTCTTTATGCCAATAGGAGAAGGGTCAGCTGATCGAGGCGGTCAGCTGATCCCAGCTCAGCAGGTGATTGGTTGATGGGAGCTGGGCGGCGCTGTGGAGCGCTTTGCTATATATATCTCTTGCTGTTCAGTTGCTGGTTGTCTGGCGTTGCGAATACCTATGTGTTAGCACTCAGACCTTAGTCAGATCCTTCAGTGTGGTGGAACCAGGTGGACCTGGGAATCCACACTTAGCCAGTTCACTGTATTATTATCTGTGTTATTCCTTAGACCAGTTCCAGGGTGTAGAGACCACGGACCTCACACCCCAGACTAGGAATACTGTATATTATCTGTGTTATTCCTTAGACCAGTTCCAGGGTGTAGAGACCACGGACCTCACACCCCAGACTAGGAATACTGTATATCATCTGTGTTATTCCTTAAACCAGTTCCAGGGTGTAGAGACCACGGACCTCACACCCCAGACTAGGAATACTGTATATCATCTGTGTTATTCGTTAGACCAGTTCCTGGGTGTGGGACCAAAGACCTCACACTCTAGACTAGGCATTATTGGATATCTGTTTATGAATTGTAGCTCTCCTGACTTCTCTTCTGCTTTCTGATTCGGTACCTTCGCACATCTGATCTACTGTTGCCGACCCTGCCTGTCCCTGGTTACCGAATCAGTCTCCTGTCTCTGTACTTTATCTGCCTGGGTGTTGCCGACCCGGCCTGCCCGACCTTTCTGGCTGTCACCCACCCCTTGGGTGCTCAGTCCTCCTGCAGGGGTCCCCTGCTCCTCAGAGGGGGCCTTGCTGCAAAACCAGTCAAGGACTCCCCCTCCTGGAGCCCTTGACTGCAGTAGAGTCTTCTCTGCTTATTGGACCACCTGCTACCCCGGTGGTCCAATTCCTACTGTTACACCAAACGCTTACACGCTTCAGGTGTCTAGAGGTTAGTTATACTTGGATTATTGGCGATTCTGCAGATCCTCAATAATCAGGTATATCTGTATTCTTGGGGATACTGCAGATCGCCAAGAATCAGATTCTCTCTGGTTGCTGACACCTTTCGTTAGAGTTGCAAGCTGTATTCAGTCATTTAGAGCCTGCATGTAATGATTGGTGTCAGCACGCAGATAGAATCTGATTATTGGTGATCTGCAGTATCACTAGTGTTGGGCGAACAGTGTTCGCCACTGTTCGGGTTCTGCAGAACATCACCCTGTTCGGGTGATGTTCGAGTTCGGCCGAACACCTAATGGTGTTCGGCCAAACTGTTCGGGTTCGCCCGAACTGCTCAATGCCCGGCCGAACAGGGCCCTGTTCGGCCGAATATGGCCCCCCTATGGGGTCGCAGGCATAAGGGGGGAGCATGCCCCGATCGCGTGGGGGGGGGGTCGGAAATTCCCCCCACCCCCTCCGCTAGCGCTTCCTCCTCTGCCCGCTTCCCCATAAAAAAAGTTGTTGTAAAGTTAAATAGTACCGGTGGTGGCTGCTGCAGTGGCTGGCTGGCAGTGGTGTGAGTGAGGAGGAGGAGTCAAAGTATGACGCGTTGAGGCCGGGCAGCGGGCGGTTCAGCGGTAGTACCCTTGTGGTACTTCCGCCCTTTCTCTGACCTCACGTTCTCTACGTGATGACGCATACGAGGGTACGCGTGACGCGTAACCTCGTATGCGTCATCACGTAGAGGACGTGAGGTCAGAGAAAGGGCGGAAGTACCACAAGGGTACTACCGCTGAACTGCCCGCTGCCCGGCCTCAACGCGTCATACTCGGACTCCTCCTCCTCCTCCTCACTCACACCACTGCCAGCCAGCCACTGCAGCAGCCACCACCGGTACTATTTAACTTTACGCCAACTTTTATATGGGGAAGCAGGCGAGGGGGGAGCGCTAGCGGAGAGGGTGGGGGGAATTTCCGACCCCCCCCGCGATCGGGGCATGCTCCCCCCTTATGCCTGCGACCCCATAGGGGGGCCGTATTGCGGCATGTTCGGGTCCCCATTGACTTGCATTGAGTTCGGGGTTCGGGCCGAACATGCCGAACATCTGGCCCATGTTCGGCCTGTTCGGCCCGAACCCGAAGATCCAGGTATTCACCCAACACTAAGTATCACCAAGAATGCAGATAAATACCTGATTATTGATGATCTGCAGAATCACCGATAATACAGATATATCACTAACCTCTGGACAACTAAGGGTATGTAAGTGTTTGGTGTAACAGTAGTACTTTGAGTAATGCACCTGCTGGGCAGGTGATATTAGGCAGTAAAGGAACACTGCTCTGAGAGCACAGGAACCTTCCAGCAGCCTGAGACTCTCCAAGGGGTGGATTTAGGCTGGAGACAGGAAGGGCCAGAGAGTAAGTGACACCTAAAGGTGGATGTCACTATCTGATCTGGAGGCTATCTCTTAAGGGGAGAGATAGCTCTCGAGGTCGGACACGCCTGGTCGGTAACACACGGACAGATAAAGTACAAAGACAGAAGGCTGATTCGGTATCCAAGGCAAGCAGGGTCTGGCATCGGAGTATCAGATATGCGAGGTACCGAATCAGAGGACAGAAGAGTAGTCAAGAAAGCAATAAGTCATAACAGATCTCAAACAATGCCTAATCTGGGTGTGAGGTCCGTGGTCTCAGCACCCTGGGACTAGTCTGATGTATAACAAAATGATCGCACAAGTTCCCTAGTCTTGGGTGTGAGGTCCGTGGACTCAGCACCCTGGAACTAGTCTGATGTATAACACAAATAATAATACAGTTCCCTAGTCTGGGTGCGAGGTCCGTGGTCTCAGCACCCTGGAACTAGTCTGGAGTATAACACAAATGATAATACAGTTCCCTAATCTGGGTGTGAGGTCCTTGGTCTCTACACCCTGGAACTAGCTTAAGCATAAACAGAATAACAGTTCAAGTAATCTGGCTCAGTGTGAATTCCCAGGTCCACCTGGTTCAAACACACTGTTGGATCTGACTAAGGTCTGAGTGCTTCCACGTAGTGTTCGCAATGGCAGACAACTTGCAACTGGCCAGCAGTAACTATATATGGAGTAGTGCTCTCCAGCACCACCCCTAATTGATCAACCAATAGTATCCTGCTCTGGAGTCAGCTGATCGGTGTGATCAGCTGACTCTCTCTGCCCAGTATAAGAGTTCTGCCTCTCAGCACTCGCGCGCGTATTCCTAAGCCTGTGTGCACTAACAGACTCAACCACACCAGACACACACTGCCGCGTGCAAACCGCCTTACTGTTGTTGCATGTGGCGGCTTTTTTGCGTTCTGCCCTGCTACCAGACACACGCTTCCGCGTGCAAACCACCGCATTGGACGCGGAATCAGCCGCCTCCTCAGTAGCACACGCGGCGGCTTTTCCGCGTTCTCTCACACTGCAAATACATGGTGCATAATAGGTTGTGTCTGTTAATAAATCATTTCTATAACAAAGCAGTATGGTGTCAACAATTACCTTATTATTTAGATACATTGCCTAGAATACCTATACTTTTAGTTTTGCTGGGGTTGTCTTTTATCAGATTTTTATTTTTGATGTATTCCATTCATCCATAAATCACAATATGAATATTTTTAGTACTTTCATCATAAGCATTTCTCAGAAAAATACTCATCATTGAGTGCCACTGTCTTTAATGCACAAATTAGAGCCATTAAATAGTGAAATGTAAGTAGATAATAACTGTATTTACCACATATATATGTCCCATTACAAAGAAAAGTGTGCATGGCCAAGAATCAGGAGCTATTGAAGCTGCCTTCTGTTCCATCTATTGCACTAGCAGACAAATAGACAGCTTTCAAGAAGTGTCTAATGCAAATCTGGGTATTGGGATAATTTACTTGGACTTTACAAAAGCTTTTGATGCTGTTCCCCACAATAGCCTGGTACACAAGCTGAGGATGCATGGGCTAGTGAGAATGTGTATGGATAAAGAAATTGCTAAGGGACAGAAGACAAAGAGTTGTAGTAAATGAGTCAGAATCTAAGTGACCAGCTGCTAGCAGGATAGGCCAGTGGGCCGAAGGGTCAGTATTGGCCTCAGTTCACTTTAACATATTCAGGAATGACCTAGTAAATAGAATTGAATGGAATTTTGCTATTTCTGCAGATGACTAAAAATGTCTTTATATTTTTTCCAGAATTAGTAACATACAGCAGAATTGTGCTAAATTTCATAAGGATCTCTACAATATGGCTGCAGATGGCAGACAAGTACGTTTTAGAAGGGGCAAGACTATTAGAAAACTTTTGGTAAATAGCAACATTTAAAAAAAAATGGAAGGGGAATTTTTATTGTGGACATTGTAGTGCTTGCTGCTCTGTGAATAAGGGTAGCAGTGTATGAATAAGTGGTACCTCCCTTTCCTATGTGTGTGGGATGCCTCACACACCTGTATATAGGACATGTAAGAGGGAGTGCACCATGCCCCATGTGTCTGGTAGAGGTGTGTAACATATGTGAAACAGCTGTTGACCAGGGGCAGACTGCCTGTATCTGTTTGCACAATGTACAAATAAAATAAGTTAACTGAAAAGAGTGCTGGAGTCCGTACCTTCTTTCCTGAATACCTTTAGTTCATTTTGCAAGTTTTAAAAAAAAAATACACGTACAAGATTGCAAGCGTACATCACATGCCCATTGTTTTACTCCTCAAAGTTAACCATGGCCAGCGGGGGACATCTACAAGGGTTAGGGTATGTTGTAGGTCTGAAGTCCAGGCTAGCACTGTGTGCTGGGTGATAACGACAATGCATTTTCTGACATGCTAGCCATCCAGTAACTCTGATTTGAGGAGATTCTTAAACATGAGATTTTAAATGTGTTTTATAAAAGTTTTTATATATGTTTGTATTTTTGTATATGTCCTATGTGTGTAGGAGTTTTTTAAATAAAAAAAATGTCCTAACTTCTATTCAGTTAGTAATTAGAGATGGCCTGAACTGTTCGCCGGGTGAATAGTTTGCGGTGAACAACATGTGTTCGCATTTGCATCTATTAGTGAATATACAGTATGGTGTGTTCAATTCGCCTCCTATACTTTATAATGGAGTCAAAAATTGACCCCTCCCCAAGAGTCAACAGACACATAGTAGCCAATCAGTTATCCCTCCCACCTGGACTGCCCCCCACACCTATCAGAATGCCAGCACAGCAGCCATTTTACACTTTGACTGTGGGTGCTGTGAAGAAGACTAGGGACAGAGCTGTACTGCTATTAGGGAAAGCATTAGTTAGGCCTGTATTCTACAGTATGTCCCCAATGGAGTTTCTTACTGCTACAGTACCAATTCATCATCTACATAATGTAGCTTTCTAAAGGCTCTGTTTTGATCTCATGATATTGCTGTTCAGTGTGTCCTCACAGTGCACCTTAGCTGCTGCAGACAGGTGCGGTCAGAGCTTAGTGCTACAGCAGTTCAACATTCTAAGGGCTGTTTTTCTTTTTCTCGCTATTGTTATATTGCAATTCTGTGTGATCAGTGTACCCATTAGCTGTTGGAGACAGGTCTGCTGGTCCTAGTAGTGCATCGACCATTACCCAGTAATCCTTCACCACCACTACTGGCATCTAGTGTTTTTTTTTGGTCACTGACCTACCTCAACCTGACCATAGGGGCTGGAAAGCCGCAATCAACTACACTTCTGTGAACATGCGCACAAGCACGGCAGCCACTGCACACTACTACACAAAGATTGCCGCCAAGAGGTGTAGGTGTCAACTAGCAACAACAATGCTCACCTGACATTATCACTAATGCTCTTTGCGATTGTTTGCGGTGCATTTAACACAGCGTTTCGTCTGTCAGTGTGAACCGGGCCTAATCCTTACACTACATTATCGCTGTGTAAGCACGTCAGATATTTTAAAGCACTTAATTCCACAAATTTAGGAATGTACTGTGATTTCTGCCCTTTGGAAATTAAAATACAACTCTGTGTGAACTAAGTAATTTTTGGTGGGATTTTTGCCATGGATCCACCTCTGGCATGCCACGGCCCAGGTGTTATATATGTATATGTGGTTGTTTTAAGTGCTTCTTTGTTTTTGATGTGGAGAAATGATACATTTTACATTGTTCTTTTGGACATGGCTTAATGTTCCCTACTCTGGTCCCCATGGGGTCATATGCCAATTATTATCGTTAGAAATCACAGAACCAGGGTAGTTCTGCTATAAGTGTCATTCCTTTCCAGTGCTGGTATCCTGATTTGACAAAAACACACTGCTGTGCTGAATCATGTCATCATTATCACACACAGTGCTTGCCTGGATTTCAGACTTACTGCGTACCCTTGTTGATGTCCCCTGCTGGCCACATTTGTTGTCTGAGGTGTGTAACATTGGGCAAATCGCGTGTTTAGGGTAGCACGGATCTCCTCCAACCTCCAGTAAGCCTACACTGGTGGACCTTGCTTGGGTATCCTTTGTCTCCTCATGGTGCAGTTCTATACATACATATTTGTTTTTGCTCCCATTCGCCACAATCATTGCAGCCACATAGGTGTTGTGGTTTTTTCACTGCGTTGGTTCATCCTTATTTATTCAAGAGGCACAGACTAACCAGCAAGCTCATGATGACCCAGAACTCATTGGGGTGTGTAAGGGACTACAATGGTCCTAAAAGCCCCCTTACTAAGATGTTAAGAAAAACAAAAGTTTGCTTTCCTAAAACAGAAAGAATTTGCGATAATTCAGGTTAGAGTGAGCTCGAGATGTCTCCCAGGCACCACTGCTGAATATATGCAAATTAACCATAATATATTCAGCAGTGGTGCCTGGGAGACATCTCGAGCTCACTCTAACCTGAATTATCGCAAATTCTTTCTGTTTTAGGAAAGCAAACTTTTGTTTTTCTTAACATCTTAGTAAGGGGGCTTTTAGGACCATTGTAGTCCCTTACACACCCCAATGAGTTCTGGGTCACCATGAGCTTGCTGGTTAGTCTGTGCCTCTCGGATTTACAAGCCCTACTCCATTGAGCCAAATTAATCCATGCCATGCACTGATAAGGATCAAACAATCCGAATCAGGCTGTGCATCGCCGCTCGGCCTTTTGGCTTAGACCAAGTGTGTCTGTATTTGGTTCTGAGTCAGGAGGTTTAGTGGGGGGTCTCCTTTTGGGGGCCCCGGGAACACCAGAGGGGTGAAGGTCGTCTAGCTGGTTGCTGCGATGACGGAGCCCAGGAGAACGCCACTGCGCAATTCTGTGCGAATTCAGGTGGATAAGGAGGCGGTGAAGGAAATCGGTCTGAAGACGGTCTGTGTCGATGTGCTGCTGGATATCCTAGACCTACAGGTAACAGAGATCTATGCCATTCAGGAGTTTGTGGAATTGGGCACTTATGATCTTTCTCTTTATACCGAGGAGAAATGTCTTGCACTGTGTGAAAATTGGAAGAAGCTGGTTCTGGAGGGGACTTATCCTGTGCTGCAGAAGATCCAGATCACTCCCATGTTTGACCATGGGGTGAAGTATTTGACTGTCCATTGTTTGAACCCGTTTATGGAAGTGCACACAGTGAGGACCTTTTTGAAGCAATATTGTGAGGATATTGGTAATGCTGAGAAACTGTATAACCCTTATAAGATGTATCGGAGTAAGATCAAGTTTAAGGTGGTTTTGAAGAAAGACTCTGATGGGTACGGTGGCACTGTGCACCCTCCGGCTGCCTTTACCGTGGCAGGTGAGAGATGCACGGTGTACTACCAGGGGCAGCCGAAGTATTGCCGATATTTTTTCCTATATGGCCATTTCAGGGACCAGTGCCCCAATAAGGCAGCCTGCCGCATTTGTAGGCTGAAGGGACACATGGCCTCTGCGTGCCCGGCCCCCCGTGTGTGTGATCTCTGCGAGTCGGCCGAGCACATGGCACGAGACTGTAAGATGACCAGGGGGAGGAGCTTATTCTCCTACGCTGAGGTGGCTCGGGAGAGCCGTAATATGTTTGCTGGCTGGGGTGCTAATACCACCGGGCGCTCTGTGCTGGCTGCTGCTGCTGATGTGTTACGTGCTACTGATACTGTACCTGATGCTGAGGAGCGGAGGGAGGCGTCCGGGCCGGTGGCAGAGGAGGGCGGAGGTTCTGCCGGCTTGGCGTCTCACGTCACTGCTGCAGAGAGTGGTGGGCGTGGTCAGGAGAGCGGGGCTGCAGCGAATGGGGAGGTGTCTGTGGAGCGTGGGGAGGTGACTGGTGTGGGTGCTGAGAGTGGTGACGTCAGTGAGGTGGTCCCGCTCTCGGCGTCTCTGGATACTGTTGCCGATGTGATTGGGGAGTTGAAGGAGTTGCTGGATGATGCGGCTGTGATGGATGTGACGCTGGGTGGTGAGGAGGCGGATGTTGGGCTGCTGGATGTGGAGAGTGAGGAGGGTGATGAGTACAGTGAGGAGGATGGCCGCCAGGAGACTGGGGTGAGTGACGAGCGTGCGGCGGAGGTGACAGCGGCTGTGATTGCGGAGGTGACTGGTGTGGGAGTGGCTGGAGTGATTGTGGGAGTGGCTGGTGAGAGTCCGTGCAGCCAGGCGGATCTGTTTGCGGAAGATGGGAATGTGACGGCTGAGGAGTCCGTGGGTGATGATTCTTGTGTCCGGGCTGTGGAGCGAATGGAGGAGGAGACTCGTGGAGAGAGAGTGAGCGGACCTGCACCGGCAGATGGTGACGTGTCTGGGGAGGAGGAGCCGGTGGGTGACGCTACTTGTGTGCAAGCCGTGCTGCGGGAGGAGGAGGCCCTGGCACGGAAAGTGGCTGTGCAGAGTGGGTCCGGTGTTGGGAAGACTGCGGAGGTGATTGCGGGGGTGAGTGAGGGGCAGGGGGTCACCCAGGAGCGGGGGAGACGGCGGGAGGAGGCGGGTCAGCCAGAGAGGAGGGAGGAGTCAGTATGCAAAGGTAAGGTGAGCAGTGGGATGGGCAGCGGGAAGGTGCAGAGTAGCCGAGCTGGGAGTAGTAGTTCCTCAGGAGTGGGGGGTGTGGCCAAGGTGCAGAAGAAGCAGAGTGCGGTGTTGCTGTCGAAGGTAGTAGGTTCTGGTGAGGTAAAGGAGGCACGGGGGGGAGAGGAGCCCATAGATTGGGGTGCAGAGATGGATAAAAAGGAGGAGCAGGATAAGATGGAGTGGGAGAAGCAGAAGTCAAGGATGAGGCATGGAGGGAGGGGGAGGCTGAGGAAGGAGGAGGAGGAAAGCAGAGTAGGAGGGGGTAAGAAGCTGAAGTTGGGGGTAGGGAGTGCTCCAGAGGTGCCCCTGTCACCTAATCCGTATGTTGTACTGGAAGATTCGGATGATGAGATGGAAGTTCAGGTGGAAGATGCTGGGCAGCCGGATAGCCCTGCTCCGCAGCCCAGGCGATGTGTTGCAGCGTCTGGGAGAGAAGGAGGTGATCAGACTGTGTTATTGGAACATAGTATACCGAATGTGCGGCTTGAAAGGCAGTATTATGAGCCACTTGAGAGGGACTGTGTGATACAGACTAGAAGTTGTGCTAAAGAGATTGTGAAGGTGGTGGAAGAGACGAACAAGTTGTGGAATAGTATGTCGTATAATGTTGCTTTACGCATAATGATTGCAGTGAGAGAGATACTTGGAGAAGATACTGCTATAACAGCGAGGAGGTTCGGTTTCCCATTGTGGCTTGTAAGAAGGATGCAGGTGTATCATTATAATTTGTCAGATTATCGTCAGGATGATATGACCGTGAGGTTAATGGGTTACTATGTGTCTAAACAGGAAAGAGTGTGGGGAAGATTAATTTCTGGAGAATATTGATTTTTTACGACCCAAGAAAAAGATTATAAAAATAAATGCCATATGATGATTGGACTGATTCCTCTTTTAGGGGGCATTTATGTCTCTATGGAGAGATTAAGACTAATCTGAGGTTAAAAAAAAAAAAAAAAAAATCCGAAACAGCCTGTATGCATGTTGGATTATTATGGCTCTGTACACATTAACCTCCTTGGCGGTATGAAAAATACCGCCAGGAGGGAGCGCAGCAGTTTTTAAAATTTTTTTTTTTTTTTTAATCATGTAGCGAGCCGAGGGCTCGCTACATGATAGCCGCTGCTGAGCGGCATCCCCCCGCCCGCTTCGATCGCCTTCGGCGATCTCCGATCAGGAAATCCCGTTCATAGAACGGGATTTCCTGGAGGGCTTCCCCTGTCGCCATGGCGACGGGGCGGGATGACGTCACCGACGTCACTGACGTCGGGACGTCATTGGGAGTCCCGGGCCACCCCTCGGCGCTGCCTGGCACTGATTGGCCAGGCAGCGCTGGGGTCTGGGGGGGGGCCGCGCCGCAGCAGATAGCGGCGATTGGGCAGGGGCCGGCGGCGATCAGAGTGCTGGCGCAGCTAGCAAAGTGCTAGCTGCGTCCAGCAAAAAAAAAATTATGAAAATCGGCCCAGCAGGGCCTGAGCGGCACCCTCCGGCGGCTTACCCCGTGTCACACACGGGGTTACCGCCAAGGAGGTTAACAAGCTGACACATCATTGCATTCCAGCGGTTCTGGAGGTGTGTTTAGCTTCTAAGGGTACAATGGTTAATTTGCATATATTCAGCAGTGGTGCCTGGGAGACATCTCGAGCTCACTCTAACCTGAATTATCGCAAATTCTTTCTGTTTTAGGAAAGCAAACTTTTGTTTTTCTTATTTATTCACAGAGACTTTCTCTTTCTTCTTCTGCACTTCTCCTTGTGCATTGGCCTCCACTTTGTCCTTCACTACCCATTTTGCGTTGCCACTATTTACATTTTTGCTCATCAGTGTGACTTGTGTCCTCTTCATTTTTTCATTTTGTCTTTAAACACTTATATCATATATTTTATTGCCTATATTTATGCACCTAGCATTTTATTTTGTAATTTTGGTTTACCTGGTTTGTGGATAATATGAGACATCATGTACATTTATACTCTGGTATTTATCAGAACATAACATATAACAGGCTCTGGCCCGGACGATGGGGAAACATCATAAATCTAGGTTCCAAATTGGATTTGTGATAGAATGTGTTTTTTTTTCTGAGATAGTATGGCTGACAGCTCCTCTTTAAGAACCAGAGCAATTTTCATCTTTCTGTGCTCCTCCCTTTCATTCGCCAATAACTTTATCACTACTGATCACAACAATATTATCTATATCTTGCTATTTTTACCTCCAATAAGGCTTTATTTGGGTGGTACATTATGCTAAGAATTATGTAAAATGCATTTTAATGGAATTAATTAAAAATAGAAAACATGCATTATTTCTCAGTTTTCAGCCATTATAATTTCAAAATAAAGCATGCTACTGTAATTAAACCCCACATATTGTATTTGCCCATTGTCCTGGTTATTACACCATTTAACTTATGTCCCTATCACAATGTATGGTGACTTTATTTTATTTGGAAATAAAGGTGTATTTTTTCATTTTTTTGTCCGTCACTAATTACAAGCCCTTATTTGTAAAAATAACAGTAATATACCCTTGTGACATACATATTAAAAACGTTGAGTCCCTAAGGTAACTATTTGGCCACTTTATCTTCCTGTGCATACTGATAGTATGCTAAAAGAAAGTATTTCATGTATGTGTTACTTTCATTTTGTTAATGACCATGGCATCTCATTGATGCTGATGGTCATTTATTACAGGCACATAGATTGTTGAATGGGAACTGTGTTTCCATTCACTAATTAGTGTACTAATGGGCAGTGATGAGAACATATGCGGGAGCGCGCACGAGCATGCGTGGCAAGCAATCCTGGTCGGGTACATTTATCTACGCCTGTGGGCAGCATGGTGGCTAGCTCTCTCACCTTGCAGCACTGGGTCCCAGGTTCAAATCCCAGCCGGGGCACTACCTGCACGCAGTTTGTATGTTCTCCCGGTGTCTGTGTAGGTTTCCTCCGGGCACTGTGGTTTCCTCCCACACCCCAGAAACATACAGATAAGTTAACTTGCTTCCCCCTAAATTGGTCCTAGTCTAACATACATACGCTACACAATACATACATAGACATACGACTGTGGTAGGGATTAGATTGTGAGCCCCTCTGAGGGTCTGTCAAGTGACAAGACAATATGCTCTATACAGCGCTGCGGAAGATGTCTATATAAATACTAAATAGCAATAAAATATTAAAGTCTTGCGGGCGTAGATATAATGTCCCTGAGACGATAAGTAGTTAAGGTGTGAGAAACCTGTTTATGCCCTTCTTCTGTGCTGCTTGAGTTCCACTTCCGCTTCTCCATTCCTCTTTCTGAGGTGTGTGTTTCCAATTTGGACAATGCTACCATCTCAGTTTGGGGTTGAACTTAACAAATTTCTCCTTCTCCCTGAATGGACCTGGTAACGTAACAATCCATATGTCTCTCCATTATGTAGGGAGGCAACACACTGGGCATTTGTGGATGGGCTTGCCTGCTGTGTTTGCATGACTCAGTGGAGCTTCTGTACTCTCTCTGTTCTGTCCAAGTGGAGGCTGGTACCGACAGTCTCTGAGTACAATATTAACTCCGTAATCTCCTTCTACATTTCTGTTGAAGCTTGTGGTACTTGCAGTATTTCTGAACAACCAACTCCATGGTTTGGGTTAATCTCCTAATACCTCAAATAATTTTTTAGGACTTTCTCTCTTTCAATAACTTTGTTAATGGTACAGCTGTGTACTAAGCCAATGGGGTCTTCTCCAGCATCACCCAGCCATTTTTTCTTATGTATGCTCCACTTTATAATGGGCCCAAGCACCAAGAATACAACATTTTTATAAAGCATTCATGGTCCGCTTAGCACATTTCCATATTTTTCCCCTTGATAATTGGGTTCCCTGCCACCGGCATCTAGTCTTAGGCCCCGTTTACACTTAATCAGTTGCTCTCAGCTTTAACTGAAAGGTCAACTGATTTTCAAAGTACTGTAAGTCCCATGTTTTCCTGTGGTACCTCTCACACTTAATGCATTTTAACTGAAATCTTTTTCACAATGCACTGCTACGTAGAGATGGCCCGAACCTCCGATTTTAGGTTCGCGAACCGGGTTCGTGAACCTCCACAAACGTTTGCGAACCTGCGAATGTTCGCGAACCGCAATAGACTTCAATGGGGAGGCGAACTTTGAAAACTAGAAACATTTATGCTGGCCACAAAAGTGATGGAAAAGATGTTTCAAGGGTTCTAACATCTGAGTTTTTGCATGGGGGAGTGGGATAGACGCCAAAAGTCCCAGGGAAAAATCTGGATTTGACGCAAAGCAGTGTTTTAAGGGCAGAAATCACATTGCATACTAAATTGGAGGTCTAAAGTGTTTTAAAACATCTTGCATGTGTATACATCAATCAGGGAGTGTAATTAGAGTACTGCTTCACACTGACACATCAAACTCACTGTGTAACGCACCGCAAACAGCTGTTTGTGTTGTGACGGCCATGCTGGACTGGTGCGCAACATGGTGAGAGTGCAAGCGATAGCGGTTTTCAAGCCCATATGGTCGCCAGGCTGAGGTAGCTCAATGACAGAACAACAGTGACTGTCCAGCTGATCGAATTTGGTCTGTCCACAATGAAGCAACGACCTTATTATCTTTGGTGTGTCACCCCCCAGAGACACTCATATAGCAGGCGGTCTTTGCTTCATTGTGATACGCAAGCCCCTTCACCGCGGCAAGGTAATGATCACAAAGGGGAATTGACACATGTACATGCCTTTTGTTTTGTTGTTGCAGCCGCAGTGCAGCCAAAAAAATTAGGCAGGCATGTACACGCACCAGAAAAATTATAGTGGCCACTGCTAGCAAAAATTCAGAAATCCGCCTGGAGTCCTGGACCGTATTGGTGGTGGTGGAGAAGGCAGTCAAGTGGCCTGCAGGCAGAGATGCTGTGTGGGGAGCCACTTAGTCTTGGGGCAGGCAGCTAGTCACACGGCGTGCAGGCAGAGATGCTGTGTGTGGGGACTGATTTAGTCTTCAGGTGGGCAGTAGTCCTCTGGAATCCATGCCTCATTCATTTTGATAAAGGTCAGGTACTGAACACTTTTGTGACTTAGGCGACTTCTCTTCTCAGTGACAATGCCTCCAGCTGCGCTGAAGCCAAGGTCCTTTCTGACAGGACGCTTGAGGCAGGGCAAGACAGAAGTTGGATGGCAAATTGTGACAGCTCTGGCCACAGGTAAAGCCTGCGTACCCAGTAGTCCACGGGTTCATTGCTGCTCACAGTGTCTACATCCGCACTAAAGGCCAGGTAGTCGGCTACCTGCCAGGCGTAGCATTGGAGGAGGGTGGATCCGGGAGCGATAAGGTGAGGCGTTGGGCTAAAGAATGTCCGCATGTCCGACATCACCATGAGATCGCTGGTGGAGCGTCCTGTCCTTGCCTGCGTGGACATGGGAGGATGATGAATATTACTGGCAGTGGTACTTTGATTGCGTTGTGCTGTGACATCACCCTTAAACACATTGTAAAGCATAGTTGCCAGCTTGTTCTGCAAGTGCCGCATCCTTTCTGCCTTCAGGTGAGTTGGTAACATCTCAGCCACTTTGTGCCTATACCGAGGGTCTAGTAGCGTTGCCACCCAGTACAGCTCATTCCCCTTGAGATTTTTTTATATTGGGGTCCCTCAACAGGCTGGATAGCATGAAAGACGCCATCTGCACAAAGTTGAATCCAGACGTACTATCCATCTCCTCTTGCTCTTCCTCAGTGATGTCAGCTAAGTTCTCCTCCTCCCCCCAGCCACGAATAATAGCACAGGAAAGTTGAGCAGCACGAGCCCCCTGCGACACCTGCTGTGGTTGTTCTTCCACCTCCTCCTCCTCCTCCAAAACAAAACCTTCCTCATCATTTGACTCCTCTTCCTCACACAAATTTTTCTCGTCCTCCTCCTCCCCCCTCTGTGCTGCCGCAGGTATTGAGGAATCATCTGCTTCTGCTGAGAATTGATCCCACAACTCTTCCTCCTGTTCCTGTTCCTGGACATGCTCCTCCACAGCTTGATCCACCACTCTACGCACGGCATGCTCCAGGAAGAAGGCATATGGGATCAAGTCGCTGAAGGCGCCTTCACTGCGACTCACCAGGTTTGTCACCTCCTCAAACGGCCGCATGAGCCTGCAGGGATTTCGCATCAGTGTCCAGTACTTTGGCCAGAACATCCCCATCTCCCCAGACTGTGTCCTTTGACTATAGTTGTAGAGATACTGTTTGACTGCTTTCTCCTGTTGTAGTAGGTGGTCCAGCATTAGGAGGGTCGAATTCCAGCGAGTCGGGCTATCACAAATCAGGCGTCTCACCGGCAAGTTGTTTCTCCGCTGTATATAGGCAAAACGTGCCATGGCCGTGTAAGACCGCCTGAAATGCCCACACACCTTCCTGGACTGCTTTAGGATGTCCTGTAAGCCTGGGTACTTAGACACAAATCTCTGAATTATGAGATTCAGCACATGTGCCATGCAGGGTACATGTGTCAACTTTCCCAAATTCAAAGCAGAAATGAGATTGCTGCCGTTGTCACACACCACGTTGCCGATCTCCAGTTGGTGCAGGGTCAGCCACTGATCTACCTGTTTGTTAAGAGCAGACAGGAGAGCTGCTCCAGTGTGACTCTCCGCTTTGAGGCAAGACATATCAAATATGGCGTGACACCGTCGTACCTGGCATGCAGCATAGGCCCTGGGGAGCTGGGGCTGTGTAGCTGGAGAGGAGATCGCAGCACCAGTAGAGTTGAACTGCCACTCAGCCAAGGAGGAGGACGACAGTGAAGAGGATGTAGCAGGAGGAGAGGAGGTGGCAGCAGGCCTGCCTGCAAGCCGTGGAGGTGTCACTAGGTCCGCTGCACAGCCACGTACTCCCTGCTTGCCAGCGGTCACCAGGTTGACCCAATGGGCTGTGTAAGTAATGTACCTGCCCTGACCGTGCTTGGCAGACCAGGCATCCGTGGTCAGATGGACCCTTGACCCAACGCTGTGTGCCAGAGATGACACCACTTGCCTCTCAATTTCATGGTACAGTTTGGCTATCGCCTTTTTTTGAGAAATAATTGCGGCCTGGTATCTTCCACTGCGGTGTCCCAATGGCCACAAATTTTCGGAAGTCCTCAGAGTCCACCAGCTGGTATGGTAACAGTTAGCGAGCTAACAGTTCCGCCAAGCCAGCTGTCAGACAACGGTCAAGGGGGTGACTGGCAGAAATTGGCTTCTTCCGCTCAAAGATTTCCCTCACATACACCTGACTGCTGCTGTGGGCAGAGGAGCAGGAACCGCTCAAGGTGAGAGGCGGAGTGGAGGAGGGAGGCTGTGATTGTGAAGGTGCAAGGGAGAAAGCGGCTGAAGATGATGCACCTGAAGGAGGAAGAGGAGAAGGAGGGTGGCTTTGCTTTTGTGTGCTGCTTTTCCTCAGGTGGTCTTCCCATTGCAGTTTGTGCCTTTTCTGCGGGTGCCTTTGTAAGGCAGTTGTCCCTACGTGGGTGTTGGCCTTTCCACTACTCAATTTTTGGTGGCAGAGAGTACAGATGGCATTGCTCTGATCTTTGGCATACACATTAAAAAATGTCCACACCGTTGAGGGTGTGGGCACTATGGTGGCCTCAGGAGCTGACATTGAAGGGCATGTCGGCTGGCTATCCATAGGTTGCGATACATGGCGCCGGACACTGCCACCAGCTGCTTCTGACGATGAACTCCCCCTGCTTCTTTCAGGAACTCGTCTCCTCCTACTCCTCTCTGAATCCCCCTCTGAACTGTCCCCCTGGGCATCATGTCTCTTAGGATCCCACGTGGCATCCGAATCATCATAATCATCCTCCCCAGCTTTGCTTGCCTCAGAAACCTCATAAACTGCACCAACAGCAGGTATTTCATCATCCTTCTCCTCACACCTCATGTCGATAGTGTTGCCTAACTCAGGCATATGAGGTGGTGTAACTTGCTTAGCGCCTTCATCTTGTTGTAACAATAATGGCTGTGCATCAGTGATTTACCCACCAAATAACTCCTGCGAACTGTCAAATGCATCGGATGTGGTGCTAGTAGTAGCGCTGGTGGCTGCAGAAGATGAGGTGTTCTGTGTTAGTCAACCACATCCTGACAATCTTGGGAGTTGATGGGACGTGCCTTCTTCTGAGCACTGTACTTTGGGCCAGTGCCACACAAAATCCTGTCAGCACGACCTCGAACAGAACTGCCGGGTGGCCTGCCTCTGGGTCTGTCCCTGCCTCAGCCTCTGCCTCTACCTGTTTTGTCCATATCAGAGGGGGATGAAGGGAAAGGTATGCACTGACTTGACTAATGCAATGTGCACCTGTCACACAGGTGCAGTTAACAGGTATGCTTGGAGTGGTATATTACACAGCGTGCAGTCACACAGATAGTGTGAACAATTATGCAATGACTGGTATTACAAATGTGCATCTGTCACACGCAGACAGGTACCGGACAGGCACAGTGACACTGCGTGCGCTCACGTAGGTAGGTGGGTGCACTGAAGTTAACAACAGGTAGGTATATGCAGTGATGGGTATTATAATGTGCACCTGTCACACACAGACAGGTACCGGACAGGCACAGTGACACTGCGTGTGCTCACGTATGAAGGTGGGTGCACTGAAGTTAACAACAGGTAGGTATATGCAGTGATGGGTATTACAATGTGCTCCTGTCACACACAGACAGGTACCGGACAGGCACAGTGACACTGCGTGCACTCACGTAGGTAGGTGGGTGCACTGAAGTGAACAACAGGAAGGTATATGCAGTGATGGGTATTACAATGTGCACCTGTCTCACACAGACAGGTACCGGACAGGCACAGCGACACTGTGTACGCTCACGTAGGTAGGTGGGTGCACTGAACAACAGGTAGGTATATGCAGTGATGGGTATTACAATGTGCTCCTGTCACACACAGACAGGTACCGGACAGGCACAGTGACACTGCGTGCACTCACGTAGGTAGGTGGGCGCACTGAAGTGAACAACAGGTAGGTATATGCAGTGATGGGTAGTTACAATGTGCACCTGTCACACACAGACAGGTACTGGACAGGCACAGTGACACTGCATGCGCTCATGTAGGTAGGTGGGTGCACTGAAGTGAACAACAGGTAGGTATATGCAGTGATGGGTATTACAATGTGCACCTGTCACACACAGACAGGTACCGGACAGGCACAGAGACACGGCGTGCACTCACGTAGGTAGGTGGGTGCACTGAAGTGAACAACAGGTACAATGTGCACCTGTCACACACAGGTAGTCACTGAATGTGCTGGGCCTGGCAGTGGCACACAGTAGGAATTACCAAGGCTGTCTATGCAACACAAGTGTCTGTGGGACACACACACACACACACAAAAAATAGATCACAAGAACAAGATTAGCTCTCAAAAGAGCTGTTGAGGGGTGCTTTTTTAGCAATATGAATCAGCAAGGAGCAAGCTATGAAGCCCACAAGACCCTAACTAAGCTTTCCCTATAGGTCTCTGCACAGCAGCTCTCCCTTCTCTAATTACTGCAGGCACACGAGTAAGTCCAATGCCTGACGCTGCCTGCCTTTTATAAGGGGGGGGGGGGGCTCCAGGAGGGAGTGTAGCCTGATTGGCTACAATGTGCCTGCTGACTGTGATGTAGAGGGTCAAAGTTGACCTTAATGATGCACTATGGGGGCGAATCGAACTTCCAGAAAAGTTTGCGGTTCTCCGCGATCGCGAACCCCATAAGTTTGCCTGGAACCGTTCGCCGGTGAACCGTTCGGGTTCGGGCCATCTCTACTGCTATGTAGTAGAAAAAAAAACGCGTACCAACTGTTTAAGTGTAAATGGGGCCTTAGCTGCACTACTTTCTCATGTTACTCTGTATGCTAGAATACATATCCTGCTGCAGCACCATTACCCCAGAATCAGTATCTCTTAGATCATGCAAACACGCACATTTGTTAGGTTGTGTTAAATAAGGACTAGCCAGTCTTACACTTTAGCCCCTGTGTCTTCTTCTGCCTGTGATTCAACTGGCAACATCTCTAGCCTACTCCAACAATACTACTCCACTTATCCCTGCCAGTATTTGTTCAGTGAACAGCAAACTCTTCTCCATATTGTCAGCAAATCTCAGTGTTGGAAACTGTTCATTTAACTCATTGACTTTGGTTTCTAACACAAAAACTGAGTGACAGCCTTAACCTCCTTGGCGGTAACCCCATGTGTGACACGGGGTAAGCCGCCGGAGGGTGCCGCTCAGGCCCTGCTGGGCCGATTTACATAATTTTTTTTTTGCTGGACGCAGCTAGCACTTTGCTAGCTGCGCCAGCACCCCGATCGGCGCCGCCGCACGCTCGATCGCCGCTATCCGGTGCGGCGCGCGCCCCCCCCCCAGACCCCTGCGCTGCCTGGCCAATCAGTGCCAGGCAGCGCCAAGGGGTGGATCGGGTCTCCCAATGACGTCCCGACGTCGCTGACGTCGGCGACGTCATTCCGCCCCGTCGCCATGGCGACGGGGGAAGCCCTCCAGGAAATCCCGTTCTTTCAACGGGATTTCCTGATCGCCTATCGCCGGAGGCGATCGGCGGTGCTGGGGGGATGCCGCTGAGCAGCGGCTATCATGTAGCGAGCCCTGGGCTCGCTACATGATTTAAAAAATAAAAATAAAAAAAAACTGCTGCGCTGCCCCCTGGCGGTATTTTTCATACCGCCAAGGGGGTTAAAATTCTGCTCCAAGCATGCTATATTGCACAAGATGTACACTGCAGTACATTGTTCACTAAGGAGACCATAATTTGACCTAATGGCGAAGAGGATTATTTTAAGAAGCTGCTAGTAAAATTTGACTGTACATTGAAGCAAATAAAATGAGTGTGAAGAACACCTGGTAAATTGGGTACCACTATAATTTTGAATGCAATTAGTAGCAATAGTGGTACTTAGTGTGGGATTTGGGTGGCAGAGTTCACTTATATTATAGGTGAACTCTGGCTATTGATGCAGCAGCAGTAGGAGTGGTAACAGGTGCTTGGTTATAATTAGAGTTGGGCCGAACGGTTCGCCTGCGAACGGTTCCATGCGAACTTCAGTGGTTCGCGTTCGCGTCCCGCAGGCGAACCTTTGCGGAAGTTCGGTTCGCCCCATAATGCACATGGAGGGTCAACTTTGACCCTCTACATCACAGTCAGCAGGCCCAGTGTAGCCAATTAGGCTACACTAGCCCCTGGAGCCCCACCCCCCCTTATATAAGGCAGGTAGCGGCGGCCATTACGGTCACTCGTGTGCTGCCTGCGTTAGTGAGAGTAGGGCGAGCTGCTGCAGACTGTCTCTCAGGGAAAGATTAGTTAGGCTTAACTTGTTCCTGTCTGGCTGCATACCTGTTCTGTGAACCCACCACTGCATACCTGTGCTGTGAACCCACCACTGCATACCTGTGCTGTGAACCCACCACTGCATACCTGTGCTGTGAACCCACCACTGCATACCTGTGCTGTGAACCCACCACTGCATACCTGTTCAGTGAACCTGCCACTGCATACCTGTTCTGTTCAGTGGACCCGCCACTGTATACCTGTTCATTGAACCCACCACTGCATACCTGTGCTGTGAACCCACCACTGCATACCTGTTCTGTGAACCCACCACTGCATACCTGTTCAGTGAACCCGCCACTGCATACCTGTTCTGTTCAGTGGACCCGCCACTGTATACCTGTTCAGTGAACCCGCCACTGCATACCTGTTCTGTTCAGTGGACCCGCCACTGTATACCTGTTCAGTGAACCCACCACTGCATACCTGTGCTGTGAACCCACCACTGCATACCTGTTCTGTGAACCCACCACTGCATACCTGTTCAGTGAACCCGCCACTGCATACCTGTTCTGTTCAGTGGACCCGCCACTGTATACCTGTTCAGTGAACCCGCCACTGCATACCTGTTCTGTTCAGTGGACCCGCCACTGTATACCTGTTCAGTGAACCCGCCACTGCATACCTGTTGTGTTCAGTGAACCTGCCACTGCATACCTGTTCTGTGAACCCGCCACTGTATACCTGTTCTGTTTAGTGAACCCACCACTGTATACCTGTTCTGTTTAGTGAACCCGCCACTGTATACCTGTTCTGTTTAGTGAACCCGCCACTGCATACCTGTTCTGTTCAGTGGACCCGCCACTGTATACCTGTTCAGTGAACCCGCCACTGCATACCTGTTGTGTTCAGTGAACCTGCCACTGCATACCTGTTCTGTGAACCCGCCACTGTATACCTGTTCTGTTTAGTGAACCCACCACTGTATACCTGTTCTGTTTAGTGAACCCGCCACTGTATACCTGTTCTGTTTAGTGAACCCGCCACTGCATACCTGTTCTGTTCAGTGGACCCGCCACTGTATACCTGTTCAGTGAACCCGCCACTGCATACCTGTTGTGTTCAGTGAACCTGCCACTGCATACCTGTTCTGTGAACCCGCCACTGTATACCTGTTCTGTTTAGTGAACCCACCACTGTATACCTGTTCTGTTTAGTGAACCCGCCACTGTATACCTGTTCTGTTTAGTGAACCCGCCACTGCATACCTGTTCTGTTCAGTGGACCCGCCACTGTATACCTGTTCAGTGAACCCGCCACTGCATACCTGTTGTGTTCAGTGAACCTGCCACTGCATACCTGTTCTGTGAACCCGCCACTGTATACCTGTTCTGTTTAGTGAACCCACCACTGTATACCTGTTCTGTTTAGTGAACCCGCCACTGTATACCTGTTCTGTTTAGTGAACCCGCCACTGCATACCTGTTCTGTTCAGTGGACCCGCCACTGTATACCTGTTCAGTGAACCCGCCACTGCATACCTGTTGTGTTCAGTGAACCTGCCACTGCATACCTGTTCTGTGAACCCGCCACTGTATACCTGTTCTGTTTAGTGAACCCGCCACTGTATACCTGTTCTGTTTAGTGAACCCGCCACTGCATACCTGTTCTGTTCAGTGGACCCGCCACTGTATACCTGTTCAGTGAACCCGCCACTGCATACCTGTTGTGTTCAGTGAACCTGCCACTGCATACCTGTTCTGTGAACCCGCCACTGTATACCTGTTCTGTTTAGTGAACCCGCCACTGTATACCTGTTCTGTTTAGTGAACCCGCCACTGTATACCTGTTCTGTTTAGTGAACCCGCCACTGCATACCTGTTCTGTTCAGTGGACCCGCCACTGTATACCTGTTCAGTGAACCCGCCACTGCATACCTGTTGTGTTCAGTGAACCTGCCACTGCATACCTGTTCTGTGAACCCGCCACTGTATACCTGTTCTGTTTAGTGAACCCACCGCATCAGTGCGCATACCTGTGCAGTTAAGTGAACCCACCTACCTACGTGAGTGCACGCAGTGTGATATACCACTCCGTGCATACCCGATATGGACAAAACAGGTAGAGGAAGAGGTAGTGCCAGAGCCAGAGGAAGGCCACCCGGCAGGTCTGCGCGAGGTCGTGTAAATGTAATTTCGTGTGGACCTGGCCCACAGTACAGTGCTCGGAAGAAGGCACGTCCCATCACCTCCCAAGATTGTCAGGACGTGGTTGAGTATTTAGCGACACAGAACACCTCATCTTGCTCAGCCACCAGCGCTACTACTAGCACCACTTCCGCTGCATTTGACACTTCGCAAGAATTATTTAGTGTTGAAATCACTGATGCACAGCCATTGTTGTTACAGCCAGATGAATTTTCACCAGCTAATATGTCTGAGTTACGCGGCAACACTATGGATGTAACGTGTCAGGAGGATGGTGCAAGTTTGGATTTGTCTGAGGCAAGTGAAGCTGGGCAGGATGACTACGATGATGACGGTAATAGGGATCCTCTGTATGTTCCCAATAGAGGAGATGAAGAGGGGGACAGTTCAGAGGGGGAGTCAGAGAGTAGTAGGAGGAGAGAAGTTGCTGAAAGAAGCTGGGGCAGCTCTTCGTCAGAAACAGCTGGTGGCAGAGTCCGGCACCATGTATCGCCACCTATGTACAGCCAGCCAACTTGCCCTTCAACATCAGCTGCTGAGGTCCCCATAGTGCCCACATCCCAGGGTGGCTCAGCGGTGTGGAAATTTTTTAATGTGTGTGCCTCAGATCGGACCAAAGCCATCTGTTCGCTCTGCCAACAAAAATTGAGCCGTGGAAAGGCCAACACTCACGTAGGGACAAGTGCCTTACGAAGGCACCTGGAGAAAAGGCACAAACAGCAATGGGATGGCCACCTGAGCAAAAGCAGCAGCAGCACACAAAAGCAAAGCCACCCTCCTTCTCCTCTTCCTCCTCCATCAGGTGCATTATCTGCTTCTGCCGCTTTCTCCCTTCCACCTTCACAGGCACCCTCCTCCACTCCGCCTCTGCCCTTGAGCGGTTCCTGCTCCTCTGCCCACAGCAGCAGTCAGGTGTCCGTGAAGGAAATGTTTGAGTGGAAGAAGCCAATTTCGGCCAGTCACCCCCTTGCCCGGCGTCTGACAGCTGGCGTGGCGGAACTGTTAGCTCGGCAGCTGTTACCATACCGGCTGGTGGACTCTGAGGCCTTCCGTAAATTTGTGGCCATCGGAACACCGCAGTGGAAGATGCCAGGCCGCACTTATTTTTCGAGAAAGGCCATACCCCAACTGCACCGTGAAGTTGAGAGGCAAGTGGTGTCATCTCTTGCGAAGAGCGTTGGGTCAAGGGTACACCTGACCACGGATGCCTGGTCTGCCAAGCACGGGCAGGGCCGCTACATTACCTACACAGCCCATTGGGTGAACCTGGTGGTGAACGATGGCAAGCAGGGCGCAGCGGACCAAATTGTGACACCTCCACGGCTTGCAGGCAGGCCTCCTGCCACCTCCTCTCCTCCTGCTACATGCTCTTCGCTGTCCTCCTCCTCCTTGGCTGAGTGGCAGTTCTCCTCTCCAGCTACACAGCCCCAGCTCCGCAGGGCCTATGCTGCATGCCAGGTACGACGCTGTCACGCCATCTTAGACATGTCTTGTCTCAAAGTGGAGAGTCACACTGGAGCAGCTCTCCTGGCTGCTCTTAAGAAACAGGTGGATGAGTGGCTGACCCCGCACCACCTGGAGATAGGCAACGTGGTGTGCGACAACGGCAGCAATCTGCTTGCCGCTTTGCATATGGGGAAGCTGACACACATACCCTGCATGGCACATGTCATGAATCTAGTGGTTCAAAGATTTGTGGCAAAGTACCCTGGCTTAGCGAATGTCCTGAAGCAGGCCAGGAAGTTCTGTGGGCATTTGAGGCGGTCTTACACAGCCATGGCACGCTTTGCGGAAATTCAGCGCAAAAACAACATGCCGGTGAGACGCCTCATTTGCGATAGCCCGACTCGCTGGAACTCGACCCTGCTCATGTTCTCCCGCCTGCTAGAACAGAAGAAAGCCATGACCCACTACCTCTACAACTACAGTAGAATGAAACAGTCTGGGAAGATGGGGATGTTCTGGCCCGACAACTGGACACTGATGGAAAATGCATGCAGGCTCATGCGGCCATTTGAGGAGGTGACCAACCTGGTGAGCCGCAGTGAGGGCACCATCAGCGACTTCATTCCCTACGCTTACTTCTTGGAGCGTGCTGTGCGTAGAGTGGCGGATGAAGCTGTGAATGAGCGTGACCAGGAACCGTTACGGCAGGAACAGGCATGGGACCAATTTTCATCAGACCCAGCTGTTTCCTCAACACCTGCGGCAGCACAGAGGGGGGAGGAGGAGGAAGAAGAGAAGTCGTGTGCAGAAGACGAGTCAGACTCAGAGGATGATGAGCAAGGTGTTTCTTTGGGGGAGGAGAAGGAGGAGGAGGAGGGGACAGCGGCACCTCAGCAGGCATCGCAAGGGGCTTGTGCTGCTCAACCTTCCCGTGGTATTGTTCGCGGCTGGGGGGAGGAGGTTGACTTACCTGACGTCACTGAGGAAGAGCAAGAGGAGATGGAGGGTACTGGATCCGACTTTGTGCAGATGTCGTCTTTTATGCTGTCCTGCCTGTTGAGGGACCCCCGTATAAAAAACCTCAAGGGGAATGAGCTGTACTGGGTGGCCACACTACTAGACCCTCGGTACAGGCACCCTCCACCAACGCCTGGAACGGCAGGTAGCCGACTACCTGGCCTTAAGTGTGGATGTAGACACTGCTGTGAACAGCGATGAGGAACCCTTGAACTACTGGGTGCGCAGGCTTGACCTGTGGCCAGAACTGTCCCAATTTGCCATCCAACTTCTCTCCTGCCCTGCCGCAAGCGTCCTGTCAGAAAGGACCTTCAGCGCAGCTGGAGGCATTGTCACAGAGAAGAGAAGTCGCCTAAGTCACAAAAGTGTTAAGTACCTAACCTTTATCAAAATGAATGAGGCATGGATCCCGGAGGGCTGCTGCCCGCCCCAAGACTAAGTCAGTCCCCGCACACACAGCATCTCTGCCTGCACGCCGTGTGACTGGCTGCCTGGCCTGCCTGGCCTGCCCCAAGAAGACTAAGTCGCTCCCAGTCCCTCCACACAGCATGTCTGCCTGCAGGCCGCTTGACTACCTTCTCCGCCACCACCAACAGGGTCCGGGACTCCAGGCGGATTGCTGAATTTTTTAGGCCGCTGCTAGCAGCGGCCGCTGTAATAATTTTTCTGGTGCGTGTACATGACTGCCTAATTTTTCTGGCTGCACTGCGGGCAGCTGCAACAACAAAAGAAAAGGCATGTACATGCGCCCATTCCCCTTCGTGATCATTACCTTGCCGTGGTGAAGGGGCTTGCGTATCACAATGAAGCAATGACCGGCGCCTAGATGAGTGTCTCGGGGGGCACACCCACGATAATAAGGTCGTTGCCTCATTGTGGTCAGACCAAATTTGATCAGCTGGACAGTCACTGTTCTGTCAATCAGCTACATCAGCCAGGCGACCATATGGGCTGTAAAGCCACCAAAACCTGCACTCTCGCCATGGTGCGCACCAGTCCAGCACGGCCGTCACTACACAAACAGCTGTTTGCGCTGCGTTACACGGTGAGTTTGGTGTGTCAGTGTGAAGCAGTACCTTAATTACACTACCTGATTGATGTATACACATGCAAGATGTTTGAAAGCACTTTAGGCCTGTCATTTAGCATTCAATGTGATTTCTGCCCTTAAAACGCTGCTTTGCTTCAAATCCAGATTTTTCCCGGGGACTTTTGGCATGTATCCCACTCCGCCATGCCCCCCTCCAGGTGTTAGACCCCTTGAAACATCTTTTCCATCACTTTTGTGGCCAGCATAATTATTTTTTTTTTCAAAGTTCGCATCCCCATTGAAGTCTATTGCGGTTCGCGAACTTTAACGCGAACCGAACCTTCCGCGGAAGTTCGCGAACCAGGTTCGCGAACCTAAAATCGGAGGTTCGGCCCAACTCTAGTTATAATATAGCCGAACGCCAAAGGGATAATTAGGTGCTAGGTTATCGTTGTACTGTCTGGTTAACAGAATTGGGCTGCAGGCACTCGGTTATATAACTGAGCACTGGGTGGGGGGGGGGGTGTTAGGCAATGGGTTCTTGTAATTGGGCTGTCGATGCTCAGCTATGATATATATAGGGAATTTAGGCGCTGGGTTATCAGAGTTTATATAGGTAAGAGGGGTTAGTGTTAGGGATATATAGGGAGGAGGTTAGAGTTAGGAGTAGGTGTGGGAAGTTAGTGTCAGGGTTAGGCGTAGATATATGAGGGTTAGTGGGAGAATAACATTACAGAGGAGGATAGTTGAATATTGAGAGAATTATTGATATTCTACTATTAGCATTACCCTGTGCCTATTTTACCATTAGATGTACGCCTGTAAATATATGATTCAAAGTGCACAACATCAATTGCAAATATATCTATTTCCTGTCCTGTAATGCCTGTTTTAATTCCTGTATCTCACTTACTTGAGCCACTTAAAGAGTCAGTTACAGGCTGAGCAAATTCATACTTAGTTCTGCATCCAGATGTAGGTCTCTTTTAAAGGTAACAGCCCAGCCAAGCACAGGATGGAGCCTGCTCAGAAGCATGAAAAAAGTAATGATAATAACTGTCTCCAAAGAGATACCAAAACAAAAAATACTATAATAAATAAAATCATCCGTTATCACAGATTGGCTTTTTTTTGGATGGACTGAATAAAACACAAAAGAAAAAAAAATCATTTTAAATAAGAAAGCAAAAAACTATTTTCTTACCAACATCCCAGAAGAATTATCAGCAGCCTCTCTGCATGTCTGTTCACAGCGCAACCACTAAGGCAATCAATTAGCAGTTATCAACAGTAGTGTTTTGTCTAATTATTGTCAAGCAGTAAGAAGTTACTGCCAGATCAGTAGTGATCTTTGTAATTTACTGTGTTAAGTAGTTTTGCCAATGCTATCGGTAAATAAGGTAGTGCCGAAATGTTTTATGCAGAATATTTTAGTGCCTAGTATCGTATGTGAAACTGATCATTACTGGCAAAAATGGATTAGAGCCAAAAATTATTATTGTGTCAAAACAATCTCTTTCTGATCACTGGTGCTGAAATTATTGCTTGAAGCCCAATAAGCTGTACTACTTGAGCTAACATGTGGTGGGCACAGCAGCAGTTAATTGATGGGGCAAAGCCCATGGGTTAGGTCAATGCATCCAATCTAAAAGCACCAAAACTACTTACCAGCAACTCTCAATAATTTATGTAGGCTGTGGCTGGCACAGTTCTGTTAGCAACTACGCTACTGTACTGTACAAGAGTGCATGGCTTTAATTCTCATGCTTCCTATTTTCTCATGGCACACAACTACAGTCATGCTCCCCCTATAGTGATGAGGAAGCAATTGCAGTGCACAATTACCATTTAGTAAGAATGACTACAGTACAGATAAACATGACTCATTTATAATAGTGGATGTGGCTGCAGAGCTGTAATTATTGGTTGAAGCACATTCATTCCCTGATAACAGAATATAGGACTACAGTGCAGGGGTATTCAGTTTAATCCTCCACAGCACCATAATTATTGGCTATAGCAGGTAATTTGAGGGACAGTGGCTTGTTCGGTAAAATAGGTGGTGCATAGAGCGCAATCTTAATTGCAGTTATAGCAGCGCCAACTACATAATTTGAGCATCAGTGGCGCCCGATAAAACAACATTTGTAAAGATTAACCCATAAGTCCTCCACTGCACAACAGATGGTGAATATTCCTGCAGCTCCAGAAGTCCTGCAGTGTTCAAGTTTATGCACCTACAAAAACAGGCTAACAATGGTGCATTACCTCAGTGATAAAATACTACCACCATTCCACATGTTATATTGTAGTAACAAATTCCAGTGTCTTGGTGAGGGTGATCACCACCTGCACCCACCCCCTTCCCCCACATACAATGCTCACCAGATATCTGTATCATCAAGCTTTGCATGTCAATTGTTAATAAACCCTCACAGCTGGCTAGGATATATCCTCATAGAAGAGTACTGACTGTAGTGTACCAAACATATTTAATTAAAAGTTTAAAATAAATGTGCACTCACAAGTGTACGTAGGTATACAGCATATAATTGTGTATGGTCATCTGGCCAGGCCCCTGCAACATCCCACAGCTACCCTCCAAACGATCCTTCTACGCTTACACCCGCATCTACTTGCTCCTTCACAACATATAATAAAATCCCACACTCTGGTAGCTCTAACTAGTTTTGTCATCAATCAGACTGATCAGGTGCTACCAGAGCTAGTGTGGCTAGATCTTTTAGTATAAAAAGATCTAGCCACGCTAGCTCTGGTAGCCTCTAATGAGTCTGATGTTGATACTAGTTGGGTGGAGCTAACCAGAGCGTGGGATTTTATTATATGTTACAAAGGTGCAAGGAGGTGCTGGTGTCAGATTAGAAGGATCAAACGTAGAGTAGCTGTGCTAATGAAGTAATTCTACTTGTGGATTTAACAGTTCCATCACATATTTTCTTAGATTTCATTGGATGTAGAATATATATATAGTGGCTGCAGCTGAAAAGCACTTAGAGTCAGACAGGAGAAAAGCACTCTACAGATGCTAGCATTATTATGATTATTAGTTACCACTTCAGACTCCTCATGTTGTATCATTCTTTATATCCTGATGCAAATAAGTAGGAATGATAGCTCAGAATGCACAAGATGCACCCACATCCCAGACTAATGCCTAACTTTGACCTATGATCTGAGCATGCCCAGTGCTGCTAAAATACTGGAAAAATGTTTCCAGTTCTGAATTTATTAATTGATATAAAAACTCATGATCCCAAAATAAACCATCAGTCTGTGTGATGAGGACATATCTCCCCTGTGAAACCAGATAGCTAGCCCTGGTTAATCATACTCTTCCATTTATTAGACTTACATACAGACATAGAAGCCTCCTTTCCACATTTCATAAAATCGGGAGAGTTGAGCCTAATATATTCTTAATCCTATTTCAGTAAGTAATACTCACAAATCTTTACCAATAACTCTGGACTGGTATATAGTTTCACATTTGAGAATTGTTAGAAAAAGGTTATTATTGTTTTTATATTTGGATCAGAAAATCTCTCTATATGAATGTTATGAACAGTATAGATTGCATTTAGTTTTTATTTTATTTTAATGTTTTTGAATGTTTAACTGCCAAAACTCAAACAAAAAAAATAATTAAAAAAAAATAAAGCAATGTTTTTCTTTCCCTAAAATGAAGGTAATTTTTGGGGCTTCGGGGTTACAGTGTTCCAGCTGCTGATTTCAGTATGTGGTTCGCAGACCTATTTCTTAAAAAAGTTTTAAATCTCCTTTTGCATTCCATTTAGATTATAAAAGCATAAGCTTTCACAAAATCATTGTGGGACAGTAAAAAAGCAATTTTCACAGCAAAACTGATTGTGTGCAAAAACAATAGCTCACCCCTAGTTACAAATATGTTATGCTTCCAAAATGTCAAAATGTGTTACAGCAACAGGCATTTTCAGATAAATAGCATTTTTTTTTAATTAGACATGGTAGCTTGTTGATGTTTAACATATATGTATTTAATTTTGTTAATCTTTCATTTATTTTCTTGAAGCAATTTTCATATTTTATGGTTATTTATTTTAATGCAAATGGACAAGCACAAAACCACTTTGCCTCTTTATTTACCACTAAGTTTAGCATACATTAAGATTTTTGCTGAAAAGCTATCATCAAGTAATTAAGGAGGACTCCAAAACAATATAAAATGTTTGTATAACAAATATTTGCCTCCTTAGTATGTATTGGATGCACCTAATATTTGAATGAAAGAGACTATGATCACTGGCCAGTAGCAAGCAATATGTGTAATCCAATTACTTTTCTTCTCCCAGGACATTCTTTTAATATTAACCATCCTGGAATTTTCCCTTGGGTCAATATTTTGTTAATTATTCCAAATTCAATATAATGTGCTTGTCCTTTAGTTAAAAGGCTTTTTTTTTTATACTTATAAAAGCTTACCATGCATGCCTGCCTACACAAGCCCATGTTTAGTATTTACTCTAAAATAACGGCTTTTCTTAGTTTTAATAAGTATATAATTTCTCTAAAACTGTGTTAAATTAATATTGATAATTTACTCTACTTGAAAATGTAGTCACCTAAATTGTTTCATAGTTTTAAAACTTTTAAGCTAGCTGTAAATATTTTGACCTTCAGACTGGAGCATGTTGCCAAAAGCAATTAAAAACAAGTCAAAATTCTGTAAAAGATACAGTATTTCACAAAAGAGATGGCCGAAATGGTTCACCGGCGAACGATTCCCGGCGAACTTCCGTGGTTAGCCATCGCAGCGAACCGGGAACTTTTCCGGAAGTTCGGTTCGCCCCCATAGTGCATCATGAGGGTCAACTTTGACCCTCTACATCACAGTCAGCAGGCACATTGTAGCCAATTAGGCTACACTCCCTTCTGGAGCCCCCATCCCCCTTATAAAAGGTTGGCAGAATCAGGCATTGGACTCACTCATGTGCCTGCAGTAATTAGGGAAGGGATAGCTGCTGCAGACTCTCATGGGGAAAGCTTAGCTAGGCTCTTGTAGGCTTGTTAGCTTGCTCCTGGCTGATTGTTATTGCTAAAAAAAACACCCCTCAACAGCTCTTTTGAGAGCTAATCTTGTTCTTGTGATCTATTTATTTTTGTTTGTGTGGCCCACTTGCATTATATACAGCCCTGTCAGTCAGTGTCACTGTGCCTGTCCGGTACCTGTCTGTGTGTGACAGGTGCACATGTAATACCCATCACTGCATATACCTACTACCTGTTGTTCACTTCAGTGCACCCACCTACCTATGTGAGCATACGCAGTGTGATATACCACTCCGTGCATACCTGTTAACTGCACCTGTGTAACTGACTGCACATTGTATTAGTCAAGTCAGTGCATACCTTTCACATCATCCCCCCCAATATGGACAAAAGAAAAGGCAGAGGCAGGCCACCTGACAGGTCTGTTTGAGGTCGCGCTGTTGTGATTTCGTGTGGCCCTCGACCAAAGTACAGTGTTCAGAAGAAGGCATGTGCCATCAACCCTCAATATTGTCAGGATGTAGTTGACTATTTAACACAGAACACCTCATCTTTCTCAGCATCCGCACAGAAGCGTGACATATCTTCCTCCTCCTGCTCTGATTCTGGAACCCCACTTAACACTCAGTCGGCCGCCACCACCAAAATGCCATCACCCCAGGGCTCAGTGGTGTGGAAATTTTTTTGTGTGTCTGCCTCACATGAGAGCAATGCCATCTGTACTCTCTGCCACCAAAAATTGAGCCGTGGAAAGACCAAGACCCGCATAAGGACAACTACCTTACGAAGGCACATGATTACAAATCACAAACTGCAATGGGATGACCACCTGAGGGAAAGCAGCACACAAAAGCAAAGCCACACACCGCAGTGGAAGGTACCAGGCTGCAATTTTTTCTCAAAAAAGGCGATACCTAAACTGTACTGTGATGTTGAAAGGCAAGTGGTGACATCTCTGTCACACAGCGTTGGGTCAAGGGTCTATCTGACCATGGATGCTTGGTCTGCAAAGCACGCTCAGGCCTGCCCAAAGACTAAGTCAGTCCCCACACACAGTATCTCTGCCTGCAAGCCGTGTGACTGACTGCCCCAAGACTAAGTCAGTCCCCACACAGCATCTCTGCCTGCAGGCCACTTGACTGCCTTCTCTGCCACCACCAACAAGGTCCACCAGGACTCCAGGTGGATTCCTGAATTTTTAAGGCTGCTGCTAGCAGCGGCCGCTATAATAATTTTTCTGGTGCGTGTACATGCCTGCCTAATTTTTCTGGCTGCACTGCGGCTGCAACAACAAAACAAAAAGCATGTACATGTGTCAATTCCCCTTCGTGATCGTTACCTTGCCGTGGTGAAGGGGCTTGCGTATCACAATGAAGCAATGACCACCGGCTATATGAGTGTCCCGGGGGGTGGCACACCAAAGATAATAAGGTCGTTGCTTCATTGTGGACAGACCAAATTCGATCAGCTGGACAATCACTGTTGTTTTGTCATTGAGCTACCTCAGCCTGGCTTGAAAACCGCTATCACCTGCACTTTCACCTGCACTCTCACCATGGTGCACACCAGTCCAGCACGGCCGTCACAACACTGCTGTTTACGGTGCGTTACACAGTGAGTTTGGTGTGTCAGTGTGAAGCAGTACTCTAATTACACTCCCTGATTGATCTATACACATGCAAGATGTGTTAAAGCACTTTAGGCCTTCAATTTAGCATGCAATGGGATTTCTGCCCTTAAAACGCTGCTTTGCGTCAAATCCAGATTTTTCCCCGGGACTTCTTCTGAGCACTGTACTTTGGTACAGGGCCGCACAAAATCACATCAGCTCGACCTCGCACACACCTGCCGGGTGGCCTTCCTCTGGGTCTGCCTCTACCTCTGCCTCTACCTGTTTTGTCCGTTTTGTCCATATCGGGGGGGATGAAGTGAAAGGTATGCACTGACTTGACTAATACAATGTGTAGTCACTCAGGTGCAGTTAACAAGTATGTATGGAGTAGTATATCACTATATAATTCACGTAGATTAGGTAGGTGGGTGCACTGAACACAACAGGTAAGTATATGCAACAGGTAAGTATATGCAGTGATGGGTATTACAAATGTGCACCTGTCACATACGTGAACAGGTACAGTGACTGGTGGTATTAAATATCACACTGCGTGTGCTCACGTAGGTAGGTGGGTGCACTGTGAACAACAGGTAGGTATATGCAGTGATGGGTATAACAATGTGCACCTGTCACACACAGACAGCTACCGGACAGGCACAGTGACACTGCGTGCGCTCACATAGGTAGGTGGGTGCACTGAAGTGAACAACAGGTAGTAGGTATATGCAGTGATGGTATTACAAAGTGCACCTGTCACACACAGACAGGTACTGGACAGGCACAGTGACACTGGTGTGCTCACATAGGTAGGTGGGTGAAGAAAGTAGATCAAAAGTGCAGCACCAACTGCATGCAGTTAGGGTTTATTAGATCAAAAGGATAGGCATACAAGCATTGGGGGTGCAGACACCGGACTTACAAACGTTTTATGGGGCTCCCGCTTCCTCAGAGACCACAAGGTGTCTGTACCCCTAATGCTTGTATGTCTATCCTTTTGATCTAATAAATCCTAACTGCATGGAGTTGGTGCTGCGCTTTTGATCATCTTTATTCAGTGACAAATCCTTTGCAAAAAGCACATCCAGGTTGCCAGGTTGGGAAGTGTGTTTGGTGCTGACTTCTACTACTACCTTGAATAAGGTAGGTGGGTGCACTGAAGTGAACAACAGGTAGTAGGTATATGCAGTGATGGATATTACATGTGCACCTGTCCCACACAGACAGGTACCGGACAAGCACAGTGACACTGACTGACAGGGCTGTATATAATGCAAGTGGGCCACACAAACAAAAAAAAATAGATCACAAGAACAAGATTAGCTCTCAAAAGAGCTGTTGAGGGGTGCTTGTTTAGCAATAACAATCAGCCAGGAGCCTATGAGAGTCTGCAGCAGCTATCCCTTCCCTAATTACTGCAGGCACATGAGTGAGTCCAATGCCTGATGCTGCCTGCCTTTTATAAGGGGGGGGGGGGGGCTCCAGGAGGGAGTATAGCCTAATTGGCTACAATGTGCCTGCTGACTGTGATGTAGAGGGTCAAAGTTGACCCTCATGATGCACTATGGAGGTGAACCGAACTTCCGGGAAAAGTTCCCGGTCCGCCGCAAACCGTTCGGGCCATCTCTAGTTGGGAGCCAGCCTGTAAGTGTTCAGTCCATACACCACATACGGCATCAACTTGGTCTAAATGGCTGTCATCCCAGAAGGAAGCCTTGTCTAAACATGATGCATAAGTAAACCTGCAAAGAGTTTGCTGAAGACAAGAAGACTCTAGGACATGGATTACTGGAACCGTGTCCTGTGGTCTGATGAAACCAAGATAATCGTATTTGGTTCAGTACAGTACAGTACAAAGACAAGCGTGTCTTGCCTACAGTCAAGCATGGTGGTGAGAGTATCATGGTTTGGGGCTGCATAAATGCTGCTGATACTGGGGAGCTACAGTTTATTGAGGGACCAATGAATGCAAACATGTATTGTGACATACTGAAGAAGAGCATGATCTTCTCCCTTCGAAAACTGTGTCACAAGGCAGTAATTCAACATAACAACCAGGGCCGATTTAAGGGGCTCCAAGGCCCTGGGGCAAACTGAAGCAGGGGGCCCCCTAGCAGAGCACCCCCCCACTGCACCCAAACAACCCCCCCCCCACGGCCATTACTTAAATGCTCCCCAGGGCCCTCGCATGTGAAGCAGCAGTAATACTCACCTCTCCCGGCAGGTGGTGGCTGCACAGTCTGGGCACTCTAGGCACGTTGTCCCCCTCCTTCTCTATGAACCGGCGCATGTTTACACATAACACACACCGAGTCATAGACAAAGCAGGAGGACAGCATGGCTAGAGTGCCCAGACTGTGCAGCCGCCACCCACTGGGAGAGGTGAATAATTACTGCTGCTTCACACGCAAGGGCCCCAAGGAGCAGTACGAGCAGCATTTGGCAGGGTTGGCGTCGTGGGGCCCCTGCAGAGGTCAGGGGCCTTGGGGCAATTGCCCCTTTTGCCTCTATGGCAGCGCCGGCCCTGATAATGACTACAAGCACACCACTAGGATGACACCTGCCTTGCTAAAGAAACTGAGGGTACAGAAGGTGGAGGAGTGCAAGTTCTCTAACATCCACCAGCTTTGTGATGTCATCATGGAGGAGTGGAAGAGGATTCAAATTGCCACCTTTGAAGCTCTAGTGAACTTCATGTCCAAAGAGAGTTGAAAAATAATGGGAAGCACAAAAACATTGACAGATTGGGCAGAATGTTGACATTCTTTACTTAGGAATTTTATCACTTTTGTAGTTAGTGCTTTAGACATGAATGGCTACGTGTTGAGTTATTTTGATGGGACTGTAAAGTTACACTGTTATACAAGCTGTACACTGGTTACTTTACATTGTATCAAAGTGTCATATTCTCAGTGTTGTCCCATGAAAAGATGTTATAACATATTTGCAAAAATATGAGACGGCTACTCACTTTTGTGAGTTACTTAACCACTTTCCCCTTTACTACAGTTTATCTACGTCAGCTGTGGCTTCCCCCAAGCCACAGCCACGTAGATGAACGTTCCTACTTAAAACTGCTGCTGGGAGTGATCAGCCACGCCCCCGTGCACGCCCCCCTGCATTTACTATTCATCACTAATTGGTCCAAGGGAAAAAGCTTTCCCTGAGCCAATTAGACCACTCACGAGAAATGAATGAACACTGCTGTAGCGAATAGCAGTGTTCATTCATTAGGATGTAAACAATGCCTTGTGCACAGGCTGTGCACGATCTAAAGTATTCCCCCACTTCCCTATGTATCTAGAATGAATGGTTGTTGGGAGCTGAAGCTCCCAAGACCATTCAGAGTGCCCCCCTTCATGATTGATCACCGCTGCAGCCAGAAGCAGTGATCAATCATAGTAAAAATAGACTGCTGCGCTGCTGCGAGCGATCGGGCGCGCCCCCGCGCGTGCACGCGCGTGCACGTGCGCGCGCACGCTGCCGCTGGTGTGGGAACATTGTTCCCTGTATACAAAGTATCCCCCCTTGGTGATCGATCACTGCTACAGCCAAAAGCAGTGATCGATCAAAAGTAAACATTGCCTGGCTTCAATAGGAGTGCACAGGCGTGCACAGGCGCGCTCAGGCGCGTGCACGCGCGCTCCCGTGCGCGTGCACGTGCGCTCCCATGCTCGCCTGTCACTCTGTCTTGTCCCCATGTAATAAAGTTTGATCGATCACTGCTGCAGTGATCGATCATGCCCCTGTACCTGCTGATCTGCCCCATCCTGGCTCCTGTGTTGTGCCATAGTGTGCACAAGTGCTTCTCCTCCAGGCCTCCCCTTGAATTGGTTACTGGGAGAATCTCCTCCCAGAACCAATCAAATCATAGTAAATATGAATGATCACTGTTGTGACCAATCACAGTGAGCATTCTGTGTGATGCAGCCCCACCTACTGTCCCAAGTATGAATTGCCAATCAGATTGCCTCTTATAAGATTGATTGCTGCTGCAGCCAATGGCAGTAATCATTCTTATAAAAGTAACAAAAATATTTACAAAGTATCTTCAAGTGCTCAGTTACTTCAGAAGCCTGTCATTCTGTCTTCTGAGGTGACTGAGGTGACAGGAGAGCTGCTGCAGTGTATTTGCAAAGATTTAGGTATTCTTTTTATAAATACCAGCTTCCATACCCTATACCAATTAACCCCATAACTCCCAGAGTCAGTCATCTTTTCCTCCACAATTTTTTAAATTGACGTAGAGCTTAGCTCTACGTCCGCCCCCCCCCCCCCCCCCCCCGTCCCCCCAAAAAACAGAAAAAAAAAAAACTTTTTGTACTTTCCTACCTACCACTAAAAATGGCGAAGAGGCACTATACAGTAGAGGAGGCACTGGCCATTCTCCAAACCAGCAGTACTAGTGAAGAGGAAAGTGGAGAGGAATCGGGCACTGACTGGCTCCCTGACAATGAGTCGCTAACAGGCAGTGACTCCAGTTCTGAATACACAGGGCCACCGGCCAAGAAAGTTGTGAGAGGGGTGCAGTCTGCGATCGCTGTTCCTGCCATCAGCAGCGACTCTGGGGATGAAGGGCCATCAAATCTAATAGAAAGGAGGACAGCAGGCAGTTTGGCTGGAACCAGTGGCGATAATGAAGATGGTCCAGGGGCAGTAAGGCAGACCACACAGCCAAGGGTACCTGAGGGAGATGATGTGCCACGTGACAATACTCACCTACTCTGGTTTCCGGCAAACATGGAAGAACCCAGTATTCCCCCATTCACTGCAGCAAGTGGGATATTAGTGGACACCTCAGATATGACGCCACTAGACTATTTTCAACTGTTTTTAACAGAATCCTTCTTGCAAGATATTGTTGACCAGACTAATATTTATGCTGAACAATTTTCAGCTGCCAACCCCACTGCTTACTACACATTTAAATGGAAACCAACAACAGTACCCGAGCTTAAAGTTTTCCTCGGACTCACTTTCAATATGGGCCTAACACACAAACCACAACTACGGCTGTACTGGTGTAAAGACTCGATTCACTCTATGCCCATCTATCAGGCAACAATGACCCGAGGTCGTTATGAACAGCTGATGAGGTTTCTGCATTTCAATAATAATGCAAACGCCGTTAAGCGCAGTGACCCATCCTTTGATCGTCTTTTCAAACTAAGACCTCTTCTGAACCACCTCAACCAAAAATTTCCTGAAGTTTATATGCCCGGCCGAGAAATTGTAGTGGATGAGTCCCTTGTGCCCTTTCACGGTAGGCTCGCCATGAAGCAGTATATTCCCAGTAAGCGGGCCAGGTACGGGGTTAAACTGTACAAATTATGTGAAAGTGGCACTGGATACACTTATTCCTTTCGGGTATATGAGGGAAAAGATAGCTCGTTGGAGCCTGCTGGGTGCCCGCCAGACATGGGTACTAGCGGAAAAATAGTTGTGGACCTGGTTAATCCCCTTTTACATAAAGGGTACCACCTGTATGTGGACAATTTTTACAGTGGTGTTCCACTTTTTAAGTTTCTTTATACAGCACAGACTATGGCCTGTGGCACTGTGAGGCTAAATCGAAAAGGTCTGCCATCACAGGTCCTAAACAAAAAATTAAAAAGGGGGGAATCCTGCAGTCTCCGAAGCAATGAGCTTCTCTCTTTAAAATACAAGGACAAAAGGGATGTCCTGATGCTATCGACCATCCACACGGAGGCTACCATGACATGTCAAAGTCGAAGACAGCAAATCCAAAAGCCAGTGGCCATCGCAGAATACAGTCAATACATGGGTGCTGTTGACTTTTCAGACCAAATGATGGCACCATATTTGATCCTAAGAAAGACCAGGGCCTGGTACAAAAAAGTAGGAATTTACCTCCTGCAAATGGCCATGTATAATTCCTATGTTATCTTCAAAAAATCAGGCCATGGGGACTCCTATCTCAAGTTCCAAGAACAAATAATAACTTCACATCCAAACCGTATCCTCAAAGAAGATGTAAAATTTGTAGCAAACATCACATGAGAAGAGATTCCAGATATTATTGTCCACAATGTGCATCCAAACCTGCCCTGTGCCTTAAAGACTGCTTTGAAGTCTACCACACACTCCATAAGTATTAGATTACTTCATTTTTCATCTTTCAAATGAACTGTGCAAACTTGATACTTTTGACAATCTGGCTCCTGACCCCTGGCCTGGCTGACAACGATTCTCTGGCTCCTGACCCCTGGCCTGGCTTACAACGATTCTCTGGCTCCTGACCCCTGGCCTGGCTGACAACGATTCTCTGGCTCCTGACCCCTGGCCTGGCTTACAACGATTCTCTGGCTCCTGACCCCTGGCCTGGCTGACAACAATTCTCTGGCTCCTGACCCCTGGCCTGGCTGACAACGATTCTCTGGCTCCTGACCCCTGGCCTGGTTGACGACGATTCTCTGGCTCCTGACCCCTGGCCTGGCTGACTAAGACTCTCCGGCTTTTGATTTGTGGACTGGCTGACGAAGATTCTCTGGCTTTTGACCCCTGGCTTGGCTGACGAAGATTCTCTGGCTTTTGACCCCTGGCCTGGCTGACATAGATTCTCTGGCTTTTGACCCCTGGCCTGGCCGACGATGATTCTCTGGCTTTTGACCCCTGGCCTGGCTGACGATGATTCTCTGGCTTTTGACCCCTGGCCTGGCCGACGATGATTCTCTGGCTTTTGACCCCTGATATGGCTGCTGAACACACTCTGACCCCTGGCATGGCTGCCAAACATCAGCTGACCTCTGTAATGGCTGCTAACCAACCTCTACCTTCCAGGATTCTACAGTTTCTACAATGGTGAGTACCACTGTGTTTGTGTTTTTGTTTAGAGACTTTGCTGTACTCGCATGTAGTATGAGAGCTTGCCTGTACAATCTGTCAATTAGCCATTGGTGCTACATGCGAGTACAGCAAAGTCTCTAAACAAAAACACAAACACAGTGGTACTCACCATTGTAGAAACTGTAGAATCCTGGAAGGTAGAGGTTGGTTAGCAGCCATTACAGAGGTCAATTAGCCATTGGTGCTAATTGAGGTTTACAGTCTGCTGTGTACCAAAAAAAACGATCAGATTATGTATATGATATATCATTTTAACCGTAACAAGCAAGAGAATATAATTTGAGGTGCTTTAGGGCTGAGGCCTATGTCATGCGAATTATTTTTAGTGACAAATTATAAAAAATTGTACAAAAATACCATTTTCAAAGTTATGGTGCAATTTCAGCAAAACCACGTAAGTCCAAATGTTACAAAATATATATATCTGAGTAGGCCGGGGTCTCTAGTTTTCAGAATGGTGACATTTATGGCTTTTCTTGATTGCTCAGACGCTTCATGGGCTTTGCTAAGAAACAATGACTGTATTACTTTTGGTTCAAAAAATAGCCTTGAAAAATCCATTGGTGCTACAGGTGGTTAACAGTGTGCTGTGTGCCCAAAAAGCTATCTGATTATGTGTATAGGGTGTCATTTTAACCGTGACAAGTGAGAGAATAGAATTTGTGGGGTTTGGGAGTTGAGGCGTCTGTCATATGATTTTTTGGGGGAGCCAAAATGAAAAAAACTGTAAAAAAAACACATTTTCAAAGTTTTGATGCAATTTCAGCAAAACCGTATAAGTCCAAATGTTACAATATATATATATCTGAGTAGGTCGGGGTCTCTAGTTTTCAGAATGGTGACATTTATGGCTTTTCTTGATTGCTCAGACGCTTCATGGGCTTTGCTAAGAAACAATGACTGTATTACTTTTGGTTCAAAAAATAGCCTTGAAAAATCCATTGGTGCTACATGTGGTTAACAGTGTGCTGTATGCCCAAAAAGCTATCTGATTATGTGTATAGGGTGTCATTTTAACCGTGACAAGTGAGAGAATAGAATTTGTGGGGTTTGGGAGTTGAGGCGTCTGTCATATGATTTTTTGGGGGAGCCAAAATGAAAAAAACTGTAAAAAAAACACATTTTCAAAGTTTTGATGCAATTTCAGCAAAACCGTATAAGTCCAAATGTTACAATATATATATATCTGAGTAGGCCGGGGTCTCTAGTTTTCAGAATGGTGACATTTATGGCTTTTCTTGATTGCTCAGACGCTTCATGGGCTTTGCTAAGAAACAATGACTGTATTACTTTTGGTTCAAAAAATAGCCTTGAAAAATCCATTGGTGCTACAGGTGGTTAACAGTGTGCTGTATGCCCAAAAAGCTATCTGATTATGTGTATAGGGTGTCATTTTAACCGTGACAAGTGAGAGAATAGAATTTGTGGGGTTTGGGAGTTGAGGCGTCTGTCATATGATTTTTTGGGGGAGCCAAAATGAAAAAAACTGTAAAAAAAACACATTTTCAAAGTTTTGATGCAATTTCAGCAAAACCGTATAAGTCCAAATGTTACAATATATATATATATCTGAGTAGGCCGGGGTCTCTAGTTTTCAGAATGGTGACATTTATGGCTTTTCTTGATTGCTCAGACGCTTCATGGGCTTTGCTAAGAAACAATGACTGTATTACTTTTGGTTCAAAAAATAGCCTTGAAAAATCCATTGGTGCTACATGTGGTTAACAGTGTGCCGTGTGCCCAAAAAGCTATCTGATTATGTGTATAGGGTGTCATTTTAACCGTGACAAGTGAGAGAATAGAATTTGTGGGGTTTGGAAGTTTAGTCCTCTGTCATATTATTTTTTTTTAGCAGCAAACTGAATGAAAAGTAATAAAAGTGTTATTTTCTTATACTCTGCACCAAAATGAAACACTTGTAAAAAAAAACCAAAAAGACAAAATTAAAAACAGAATACATAAAAAGTTACCTTAGAGACTCAGCTTGTTAAATATGTATGTCATGTGGGTGTGTTACTGTGATATTTGCAAATAAGAGCTTGTAATTACTGAAAGAGTACAATGAGAAAACCAAAAACACAAAATTGAAAAAATACACCTTTATTTCCAAGTAAAATAATGTCAGCATACATTATACTAGGGACATAATTTAAATGTCGTGATAACCAGGAAACATAGGCAGATAAAATGTGTGGGTTTTATGCACAGCACCAGTGTTTATTTTAAAACTATAGGGGATGGAATTGGAGAAAAAGTGCGTTTTTTCATTTTTTCCCTTGTTTTTCCCTTTAAAATGCATAGAAAATGAAGTAATTACTGAAAACAAATCTAACCTCAAAAAAGCCTAATTGGTGGTGAAAAAAACAAGATATATATCACTTAGGTGTCATAAGCAGGGATAAAGTTATTGCTGATTGAATGGGGACACCGCAAAAGCGTCAAAACTGCTCTGGTCAATAAGGGGAAAACAAGGTCTGGATGCGAAGTGGTTAAAGAGACTCCGTAACAAAAATTGCATCCAGTTTTTTATCATCCTACAAGTTCCAAAAGCTATTCTAATGTGTTCTGGCTAACTGCAGCACTTTATACTATCACTGTCTCTGTAATAAACTTGTCGGCCTGTGTCTGGAAGGCTGCCAAGTTCTTCAGTGTTGTGGTTCTGCTATGAACTCACCCTTCCAGGCCCCTCTCTGCACACTGCCTGTGTGTTATTTAGATTAGAGCAGCTTCTCTCTTCTCTCTTATCTTTTACAAGCTGGATAAATCATCCTCTGAGCTGGCTGGGCTTTCACATACTGAGGAATTACAAACAAGGGCAAAGCTGTTTGCAGGAAGAAAAGAGCAGCCTGAAACTTCAGTGCATGGGGGAAAGAAACACACAAGTGATCTCTTGAGATTCAAAAGGAATGCTGTATACAGCCTGCTTGTATATGGATATATTTTTCTATGTGTGGACATACTGTACATCAACCTACTTCCTGTTTTGGTGGCCATTTTGTTTGTTTACAAACAAACTTTTTAAAACTGTTTTTAACCACTTTTAATGCGGCGAGGAGCGGCGAAATTGTGACAGAGGGTAATAGGAGATGTCCCCTAACGCACTGGTATGTTTACTTTTGAGCGATTTTAACAATACAGATTCTCTTTAATGTTTGTCATATGACCATGTATTCCTAAGTACCTAGGTAAATAATTAAGTATTATAAATCTACATATACAGTATAAAATGAATCTTCAGTTTCTACTTAAACCATGTTTTAAAAAGACATAACTTATAATAAAATGATTGGATGTAACAAATTTAAACAGAGTAAAAGTCAGCATGTAAATAATAATTTTAATAATAATTTATATAAAAAATTCTATTAGATTATTCTAATTATGCTTACATTGACATTTCATTCTCAGTCTTACAAATAAGCTTATTTATATTTACTGAGACAAAATTTAAACTGAACCCCAGCTTGGGAAAAACATAAAAGGTACCAATTCTTCATGTGATGCCCTTTTTCAGTTAATGCTATATAATGGTCCTATAATTTTTCATGATGTATTTCTGCTGGTCGACAACTTCCAATAAAAGTTCACTGCCCTGGCAGTGCAGAATATGCCCTCTGCAAAAAGAAAGTAAGGTTATATGCAGGAGACAAGTCTCCTGAGTTTAAGAGAGAACATTCACTTTTTGTATTAAAAAATAAAATAGAACTGTTACTTTTTGATTTACAAAACATGGTGGGTTATGTACCAGTTCATTTATAGATTTCAGCTCTGCATTTAATACCATAATTCCATCACTGCTGCACAGCAAGCTCTCCCAGCTACACATACCTGAATCCCTCTGCAAATGGATAACCGACTTCTTAACCGACAGAAGACAGCGTGTTAGACTTGGTAAACTCACATCAAGCTCTCTGACAGTCAGTACTGGTGCACCCCAGGGCTGTGTGCTTTCCCCACTGCTGTACTCACTTTACACCAATGACTGCATCTCCACAGATCCATCTGTTAAGGTTCTGAAGTTTGCAGACGACACAACAGTTGTTGGTCTCATTCAAAACGGGGATGAGTCTGCATACAGGCATGTGGTGGGACAGCTTTCCTCCTGGTGCAGCAGCAACAACTTAGAACTAAATGCTCTCAAAACCATGGAGATGATAATAGACTTTAGGAGATCTCCCCCCCAGCACCTCCCCTTAACCATAAATGGATCCACAATAACCCAAGTAGAGTCATTCAAGTTTCTTGGGTCCACGATCTCAAACGACTTAAAATGGGACAACAACACTGCCACTATTGTCAAGAAAGCACAACAGAGAATGTACCATCTGCGGCAGCTGAAAAAGTTTGGCCTACCTCAAAATCTAATGGTGCAGTTCTACACTGCAATCATCGAATCCACCATAACATCATCCATGACTGTATGGTTCAGCTCCTGCTCAGCATTAGAAAAGGGGAGGCTGCAGCGCATCATCCGATCAGCGGAAAGGATAATTGGCTGTAGCTTACCTTCCCTGCAGGATCTTTACACTAGCAGGTGCAGAAAGAGAGCGACCAAAATTGCCTCTGACCCCTCTCACCCAGCTCACTCCATCTTCCAGCGCATGCCTTCAGGAGTAAGATTCCGGTCAATCGCTACCAAAACCTCCAGACACAGGAACAGTTTTTTTCCTCAAGCGGTAGCCATACTTAATGCTGAACCACGTTAGAGCTGCTAGGACTGAAAGTAATCAGCACAGAACTAAACATGAACAATTCTCACATTGCTTACTGCCACTATACTTATAATATCCTTAACTTGTAATATTCACACTGTCTGTCCTTGTATTGTTTTTTGTTTGTGTTTGTTAAGCAACTGCCAAGACAAATTCCTTGTAGGTGCAAACTTACTTGGCGAAAAATAAATTGATTCTGATTCTGATTCTGATTTGCAATTCAATATTGAGAAAAACTGCCTCTACTTTCCAAACTGTAGCCAGGTGAGAATATCCAAAATGGATTGTAAGTCCAGAATTCCTTTCAGCCTTAGCAACATCCATTCTACTACGTCTTTAATGTGCTGGAGTTGTTAGGCTGGCCAACACTGTGTTTAAGATGAAATGGCCTGTATTTTTTAAGGTCAGAGTTCACCCAGTCAATTATAGTCCTACATAGATAGAAACCAGCAGGTGATCCATACATTGTTACCCTCAGTCAATAACATCCAAGTCAGACATGTGTGAACTATTGTTGGTTGAGCAAATATTATCTCAGAATGTGTAACAAACATCTGATGTCTAGAAACCTAAGTTTTACCTGTTCCTTTGGGAGGTGACTTTACCAGTCCCTAGCTCAATACCATAAACTCATCTAGATAATCAGACACAAAGTAGCAATGTGGGTTAAATACTTTTTCTTTTGGCTTCTGGGAGGTGGCTGAGCCTTGTGAAGTTCAAAAGGCCAACAGTACCTGTGGTGTAGAAAAAGCTGTTTTCCCTCTGTTGGCTGTTGGGATCTGTCAATATCTCATAGTTAGTTCTTAAAGGGGCGCTATGGCGAATTACTGTTTAAATTAATGCAGCATAAAATTAAGCCAGCATCCAAAAGAAGCTGCAATAAAAAAGCTTTAGTTTAAAAAAAATAAACAGAGCTGCTTGCTCCATCACTTTAGCTTTCAGTATCCCCTCATTTGCATCCTAAGCGTCGGACTAAACAGACCAGTACATTACTTATGGGGAACATCTGGTATGACTGTTTATTTTTTTCAGATCTAACTTCCCTGTCATCTGGTTTCTCCGCACTCACGAGCCTAGCCACCCGCTACAAACAGTTGTAAAGCTGCGTTTCCTCACAGCAAAGACTGAAGCTATGAAGGACCCCTGCACTCTGACAGGCAATAAATCAGCCACCTGACACAGAGGGGGGACGGATAGACAGCCGAGATAAGGTGGCTGATTTATTGCCTGTCAGAGTGCAGGGGTCCTTCATAGCTTCAGTGAGTCTACGCTGTGAGGAAACGCAGCTTTACAACTGTTTGTAGCAGGCAGCTCGGCTCGTGAGTGCGGAGAAACCAAAACAACCAGATGACGGGAAAGTTAGAGCGGAAAAAAATAAACAGTCATACCAGATGTTCCCCATAAGTAATGTACTGGTCTGTTTAGTCTGACGCTTAGGATGCAAATGAGGGGATACTGAAAGCTAAAGTGACGGAGCAAGCAGCTCTGTTTATTTTTTTTAAACTAAAGCTTTTTTATTGCAGCTTCTTTTGAATGCTGGCTTAATTTTATGCTGCATTAATTTAAACAGTAATTCGCCATAGCGCCCCTTTAAGTAATAAGATACTTAGCTAGCTAGCCCTAATGTGTCTTTAAGTTCCTCCTTTGGCATTAGATAGGCATCAAACTTTGAAATGTCATACAGCTTGCAGTGATCCATCAGGCTTTGGCATCGTCACAGTTGTTATGCTGTATTTGCTGTGTGACTTCTTGATGTCTCCAATATTCAGAATTTACTGAGCCTTGCTGGTCATTGGCCTGCAAGCCTCAGGAATCCAATACATTCAATAATAATGCCTGTAACAATATAATTTCTGCTGTGCGTAAAAACAGGCATGTCCAAGAATATGTGTGAATTCCTGCCACTAGGGATTGTCTGACTTGCCTGGAACTGCTACATACACTCACCAGGACACAGAGCTGGAAAAGCTTGTATACTAAAGAGAGGGTCAGTTAAAGTCAGTCTGCTATGTGCATAACTTTTTTAGTCCCCCCCCCCCCCAAAAAAAAAAAAAAAAATATATATATATATATATACTATATATATATATATATATATATATATATATATATATATATATATATATATATATTAAATATATATATATATATATATATATATATATAATCAATGCATAGATTATCACAAGGGAGTTTTAACAAGCAAGGAAGAAAATTAATTATAAACACCCTTTATAACTGTTCAGGCCTGTGTGATACCAAATATATGCAAATATATGCAAACTACTGCTTACAGTTATTTAAACAGTAACTGTAACTAGTGAGACATTAAACAAATGAAAAACCTTCATAATAACTGGTCCAAAAACTGAAGCATGCTGTCAGATAGTCTTAGAAAACAACCTGCACTGCACTACTCGTGATATGATATGCTAACCGAATAGTCAGATCTATACAACAGGTCAGACGGCATGTCTTTCCACAATAAGATATCTCCTCAAGGTATATTCTTTAACAAGGCTTCATGTGTCATAGCTTCAACTCAGCAAGTGTAAAATAAAGGGCTTCTCATGGTGGATACATTTTAAAATAAATATATTCATCCAATAACAAATCAAAAACATGGAACTTTTGTAGTGGACTGCATGTCAAAAAACATGGGTCCCTAGATCCAATACTGAAAAAATTGCACATTTTTGCTGATTGTTTTAGTTACAGAATTTTTTATATTTGATTGGCTGTAAAAGTTCTTTACATGTGTAGAATTGTCCTGATGTCTCAAATCATTGTTCTCATTGTGTGGGGTTACTTTGTGACTGAAATGTGTACAATAGCCATGTCAGTGCGACTCAAAAACTTGGTTACTTCAGCTTCTAACAAAAATATATTAGCTTTGACTGTGAGAGAGATTTTCTCTGCATTCTCTGATTGGTCTAAAATCACTGCCGTAATCTGATTTCCGCTGAAAAATTCTGCATACTGTGATTGTCCTTATATTTCCAAAGTCTTCTGATTGGCCTAAAATTACCACGATAATCTGATTTCCACTGAAAAATTCAGCATTATCTGATAGGCCTAAAATTTCTGCAAAAAAATATGTGCAAACATATAGAAATAAGAAGTACATTTTTTCCAGAGTAAAATGAGCCATAAATTACTTTTTTTCTATGTTGCTGTCACTTACAGTAGGTAGTAGAATCTGACAGAAGTGACAGGTTTTACTCTTTACAGGGGATTCTCAGGGATATAACGGAAAATTGTATACTCACCTATCGGTAATTTTCCTTTCCCGATGCATCCATGTCAGCACAACGGGTATTAGTCCCGCCCTAATACCCCACAGGACACGTGTGTATAAAAGCTTTACTGACCCTCCCACATTCGTCTTGTAACTAGTACCTCACCACTCAATGGGTGGGTCCCTTGAGCTGACATGGATGCATCGGGAAAGGAAAATTACCGATAGGTGAGTATACAATTTTCAGTTTTCCCAATGCCTCCATGTCAGCACAACGGGACGTAACTAGAAAAAACCAGTACGGGAGGGCGACTGGAGCAGGTGAAAATAAGTCAATTTATTAACATAACAAATGCCAAAATTTGCAACTTCAAGAAATAGAAGAAACAGAAGAGGGACAGGAAGATAAAACAGCTCTTCCAAAGTCCACTGTAGTATTACAAGCAGTATCAACCTGATAGTGTCTAACAAATGTGTTAATGGTACTCCAGTTGGCTGCCTGGCATATCTTTGACACAGAGATATTAGAGCTAGCTGCCCAGGAGGTCGCTAGGCCTCTGGTTGAATGGGCTCGAATGTCTGTTGGAGGAACCCTACCTGCCGCCTTGTAGGCTCCCTGTATAGTGTGCACCAACCATGATGCTATGGTTCTAGCCGAGGCTGATTCACCTTTACGGTACCCAGCTGGGACTACAAAAAGTCTATCCGATTTTCTAAAGTCTCTGGTTGCATCCAGGTATGATTTTAAGGCTCTGGCAACATCTAACGAATTTGCCACTGGAGAATGATCCTGGTTAAAGGTAGGCAGTGACCACTCTTGGTTTATGTGTAGGGTAGACGTTACCTTCGGTAGAAAACTCTGGACAGGCTGGATTTGCACCCTATCCTGATAGAAGGTCAGATAGGGTTCCACATTGCTAAGGGCTTGAAGTTCTGACGATCTCCTGGCCGAGGTGATTGCCACCAGAAACACAGACTTTAGTGTCTTATACCACACTGAACAGCTCTCAAGTGGTTCAAAAGGAGCCTTCGTTAAGTAGTCCAACACCAACGGCAGTTCCCATTTCGGAAAGATAGGCCTGGATGGAGGTCACATCTTCATTACCCCCGTCATAAAACGTTTCACTAAAGGTTCCATGGCCCAATGGTGATCTGTTAGCATTGAAATTGCTGATATCTGTACCTTAATAGTATGATAGGACAGCCCCTTGTCCAGTCCTGATTCAAGGAATACTAGGAGTTGATGAACCGGCGGATGTATAGGATCAAATTTTTGTTTTCCCACAAAGTCCATATAAACTCTCCATATTCTGTGGTATGTTGCATTAGTATTGTCCTTTCTGGATTTGAGAAGTGTCATAATGACTGACTCTGAACAGCCAAGTTCTTCTAGTTTCCGCCTCTCAATTTCCACGGCCTGAGGTTCATGCGGGCTGGATTCGGATGTAGTACCGGCCCCTGTGAGAGCAGGGTTCTGCTGAGTGGAATCCGAAAGGGTTGCGTCATCGCCATCTGAGCAAGCATAGGAAACCAAGGCCTCCTGGGCCACCATGGGAGGACTGCTATGAGGATTACTGGCTCCGAAGCTAACCTTCTCAACAATCTGATGATTAGAGGGACTGGTGGGAAGACGTAAGCTATCTGAAACGTCCAAGGTGCCACTAGTGCATCGTATGCTTCCGCCTCCCTCTCCGGATAACGGCTGAAGTATCTCTGACACTTTCTGTTGGATCTGGACGCCATTAGGTCCAACTCCGGTGTCTGCCAGTGTGCACAGATCGCCTTGAATGCTGCGTCCTCCAACTCCCATTCGTTGTTCGAGATCAATGATCTGCTCAGATAATCTGGTATTATATTGGCCTTCCCTGGAATGTAAGTCGCAATTATTGACCTCAAGTCTCTGACTGCTAGTGTAAAGATTAAAGATGTCTCTTCCATTAAAGACTGGCTGTGGGACCCCCCTTGATTCCTTATGTAGGCTACGGCCGTCTTGTTGTCTATTTCTAGCAGCACATTCTTCCCCTGAAGAGTACTTCTGAAGTGACACAGGGCACAGAGGGCCGCCCGTAGTTCCAATTTGTTGGCTGGCCAATGTGTCATAGTTGACGGCCATTTTCCCTGTGCTATTTGAGAGCTGCAGACTGCCCCCCAGCCTCTCGAGCTGGCATCCGTGGCTTCCACTACTGGCCTCTCCGTACTCAACGGCATCGTTTTTGTCAGATTCTGGTCCGTCAACCACCAGTTCAGGCTCTTCTTCATGAGATGTGACACTAATATCATCTGGTTCATACTGCATCCATCCCACTGATGTAGAAAGCCCCTCTGCAGATCTCTCAAGTTCCAATGGGCCCATGGTATGAGTGGTATTGTGGAGGACATTGTTCCCAGTACCTTCAAACAGAACCTTGCCTGGACCTGTGAGGACAGAAACAGCTGTAGCACCCTCTGTTTTATTACCGGAATCTTTTCTGCTGGTAATCCCACTGAGTTTTTTAGTGTCTGAAATCTCGCCCCTAGGTAAACTAAATCCTGTGATGGAATGAGGTGGCTCTTTGTGTAGTTTATAAGCCACCCGAACTGTATCAGAGTCTCTAGGAGAATATGTCTGATTAGATCTCCTAAATATTTCCCAAGAATCTCTATTTTCTCTGTTGAGGAAGGTATTTTTGTCGTTCTGAAATGGTTGTCCGGAGGCCGTTTTTTGAAAGTCCAGAAATGGCCCATTGATACAGTCCGCCTGATCCAAGGTGACTTTATCTGTCTTCTCTATATGTGACTGTACCGTCTTAGTCTGGCGCCGACTGGACCATTCTGGGCCCTCGAGTTGTCAAAAGGACTTCTTGGCCTGCTGAACTGGCTGTGCCGACTTCTGTTTTGTTAATCTCCCAATTGCTGTTTGGGTTGTCTGCCAATGGTTCCTGTTGCTTCTGCCCAGCCTATAGGATCTGGCGTTACGGTATCTGGATGACTGTGAGAATGAAGAATTGAATTTTTTATTAGGGCGCTTATCCTGTGGAAGGAGACCCGACTTCCCGCCAGTCACCCTGGAGATAGCCGAATCCAACTTGTCGCCAAAGAGAGACTTCCCATCAAAGGGGATTCTGCACCAAGACTGGCGAGAGGTCGGGTCCGCCGACCAGGATTTGAGCCATAGGGCCCTTTTTGCTGTGACTGAATACAGCATTGCCCTAGCCGTGGATCTGACGATGTCGATGGCTGCTCCACGAATTCGCCAGACACTTTGAGGTCCTCTAGTTTTTGGATCAGTGACTCTTTATCCATATCTTCCAGGATACCCTGCTCCATGCCTGTGGACCAGGCTTGTATGGCCTTGCCGACCGAAGTTAGGGTTATAGCTGCCTTACATGCTCCTCCAGCATTAGTATAAACTTTTTTGAGATCTAAGTCTTACTTACGATCAAGTGAATCTATAAAAGAAATAGAGTGCTCAATAGGAAGAGTCACGTGCTTTGCCAATCTTGCCACTGATGCGTCCACGATTGGCGCACTGTCCAGTATCTTGGTCTGCCTCTGCGGTAGAGGGTACAATTTTGAGAGTCTATTGGCTAACGGCGCCTTCTTTTCCATCTTTTGCCACTCTTCATCTATTATAGATTGGATCTCGTCCATCACTGGAAAGGCCAACTTCGTATTGTCAAGGTGTTTATAATAGCTTTTTTTAGGCTTCTTCTTTTCCTCACATTCCTCTTCAGAGTCTTCCCAATCTATAGCTTCTTGAACAGCTTTAATAAAAGGCCCTACCAGTGTGAAATTAAAACCAATATTTAAGTCTGCATCAGTTGTTTTTATAGCTGAAGTGGAGGGCTGGTCCTGCAAGGCCAGCTGACTAGGAAGGCTGGCTATATAGTCTTTCATTGAATTCTGTACCGCCTTTTGTATAGCCTCGGTTATGTCGATTGGCTCTGAAGTGGCCTCCTTTCCTAAATCTTGAAAGCACTTGGCGCAAACCAGCTTGCCAGGCACCACCTGTTTGCCACAGGCCCAGCAGGGTTTTTCTTTCCGGTGACGTGGAGGGGATTTGGATCTTGATCTTCTCTTAGAACGAGATCTGCTCCGTGAACGTCTTCTGTAGTAGTCTCTAGATGGAGAGCGAGAGTACCTCCAGAAGCGGTTGCTCCTCGGGCTGCAAAAAGAGATAGAGAGGTATCGCCCATTAGCACTCCAAACAGGGCCGGATTTGTACTTTTTTCCACCCAAGGCCCACGGTCACCAACCGCCCCCCCCCCCCCCCAAGATTATCGTTATCTTCCTCTGAAAGATCGCCAGTCGCCGGGTACTGCACACACACGGCTGCACACCTCCTTGATCATGCTCCCATAGCTGGCAGCATTCTACTCATGCGCAGAATGCTCCCGTTCACGGGAGCACAACTGAGGAGGTGCAGGGCCAGGGTCACTACGGACTAGGACACTAAGGGCCACCAAGGAAGTTTCAGCCTGGGGCCCGCCACCCTCTCCCCCTCCCCCCCCCCCCCCGATCCCCTCTCCTCCTTCACCCCTTCCCCCCCCCCCATTTTGGGCTCACATACACATGTACTCTAGAAATTTTGCATGATTTTATGGTAGGGAATAGATTGTAAGCACTTCTGAGGACAGTCTCCAATAGGGATATGTCCACATGCGGCGCGCGCAGCGCGCCGCAGCAAGAGTAGTTGAGTGTCACTACGCACTGGAACATGGGCGTGGTCATGAGTCGTGGGCAGACTTTAAATAAAAAATAAAACAACACAAAGTAAGAAGCGGTGTTATTTACAGAGATTAGGTCTGACCAGAAACATTTTAGATAAAATAATCAAGTAGTTACATGCCTCATGATAATTCATCAAGTAGTCAAATGGCAGCAGATTTCCCGACAAAATGCAATCAATTTGGTGGCAGATGTCCCCACAAAATGCAATCAGATTGGCGGCAGATACCCCCACAAAATGCAATCAGATTGGCGGCAGATATCCACACTAAATGCAATCAGATTGGCGGCAGATATTCCCACTAAATGCAATCAGATTGGCAGCAGATACCCTCACAAAATGCAACCAGATTGGCAGCAGATATCCCCGCAAAATGCAATTAGATTGGCGGCAGATTTCACATCAAAATACAATCAGATTGGCGGCAGATATCCCCACAAAATGCAATTAGTTTGGCGGCAGATTTCCCTACAAACTGCAATTAGATTGGCGGCAGATATCCCCAGAAAATGCAATTAGATTGGCAGCAGATTTCCCCACAAAGGCAGGTCCCCAGTTAGTGGGGGCCCCAGAGCTGAGAAGGCGGGGGGCACAGCGCATGAAGGGGGGAAATTGTGCACACAACAGCGGGGGGGGGGTAAGCCTCCCCGCCTCCCTCACCTAGGGCCCCCCCCCCTTCCGCGCTGCCTCATACTCCAAAATTGCAGCCATGCAGTCAGCGGCAGTAGCAGGGAATAGCTTAGCGGCATCAGAGCGATAGCGCTGCGTGCCGCTCAGCTGGGCTGGTCTCCGTCTCCTGCACTGACCAATAACACTCTCGCAGTACTTCCTGTGAGAGCGTGATTGGTCAGTGCAGGAGGCGGAGACCAGCCCAGCCCAGCAGCACTATCGCTCTGATGCCGCTAAGCTATTCCCTGCTACTGCCGCGGACTGGCTGGCTGCAATTTTGGAGGGTAGGGGAGCGCGGAAGGGGGGGCCCCTAGGTGAGGGAGGGGAGGCTTCCCCCCCCCCGCTGCTCTGTGCACAATTTCCCCCCTTCCTGCGCTGTGCCCCCCTCCTCAGCTCTGGGGCCCCCAGGAGGCGGGCTGGCCGGGGCCCAACGATGGGACAATCGGTGCTTCGGCGGCTCAGTACGAGCCTGGCCAGGGCCGCACATATGTAGTAGCGCAGAACTGGTCTAGTGGGCTAAGCTTTTGGATGGGGACAGCGGCACAACTTAACAGATAAGTAGGAAACCAAGGGACCTGTAAGGCTACGAGGGAATGGAAGAAGCCCCAGGTAAGTAAAGTAGAACTTTTCTCCCGTCTCAGGTACACTTTAAAGGAAACCTGAAATAAAGTATAAGGTTTTATACTTACCTGAGGCTTCCTCCAGCCACCTTGAATCCATCTGCTTAATCACCGTCCTCCTGTTCCTCTCCATTCTCCGCAGTGGAGTCCGTGATCCAGCCCAGTCTTGTGCCACAGCACATGTGTGGTCCCAGGCTGGCCGTGTACACCTTCCAATCGCCCTACAGCCTACTGTGCAAGTAATGTTGCAGTCTTAGAGAATTGCGCTTGTACAGAACACTCCCACTTATGGAGTGCGATTGGCTGCAGTGAATCACGACAGGGCCGCTTGGGGAATTTACAGTGTCAAACTGCGAAAATACAGCTATGAAGCAGATGGATTAAAGGGGGCTGGAGAAAGCTCATAGGCCGTTGCTGCTGTACACATCTGAATAGGAGCTCACAGGGCACAGAGTAGACAGACGCAGAGCAAGAGCATTATGCTGGGTACACACGTTTTGATTTCCGGCGGGTTCGATTCGATTATTTCCGCCATGTTCGATCGGGTTTCGTTCATTACAGCTGTCGATTTTCCATACTTAACATGAGTAAATCGACGGCTGTATCGATCGAAACCCGATCGAACATGGCGGAAATAATCGATTGATCCCACGGATCGAGCGGGACATCACAACGTGTGTAGCCAGCATTGGTCACAGTGTGACAACAGAAGGGATCACAACAGAGGATGGGGACTGGTAAGAAGCCCCCTAGGTATAGTTATCTAAAGGGGGGAGGGGACACACATTGAACATCAGTCAGACAGTACAGTAATTTCAGTGGTGTACACTTACAGCCTGCAGCCTTTATCTCCCTTGCTGTCAGACCCTCTTCTGGCATCCATCACCCACGCTGGAAGTGAGGCGATCGCTGTGTGTGCACAGCAGAGAAACTTTTTCAGGGAGGGGGAAGGAGTTCTCAAGCTGCGCGGTCTCTGCACACTGGGATTCTCATGCATAAATCAACCCCAGCAGCACGCGAGACCTCAGACCCTCACATCTACTCCACACTCTTGGCTGGGCTCAGGGCTGGCTAACGTCACTTGTAGCATGCTTGATTGACTGCGTGCAAACAGCGATGCTGCAGTTAGCTGCTGTATAGGAAGTCGCCCCTGACACTGGCTGCTCAGAGCGAGGATTGGGAGAGAGTCTGTATGCAGGAAGCTTCAGGCTCGTTGTCTCACAGTGCGCTGCTCGTAGCTGGTGACCGCCCCTGCCAGCTGCTCTGTTCACACAGGCTCGGGCAGACAGAGCGGGGCGGCTGCGGACTTGCAGAGTGAGCGAGCGGCTCTTATGGCAGGTGACAGGTGCAGTTAACCTGTCACCCGCCCTTTGGAATGTGGCAGATTCTGTCGCCCTAGTCCCAGGCCTTGGATGCCTGTTCCTAAATCCGGCCCTGACTCCAAAAGTACCTGACTCAACGTAAACACACTTACCAATGACCCCCTTACCAAGAAAAAGAGCGCTGGTCTATGATGGGCCCTGGGGCATCCATAGGGGCAGCAGAGGAAAATTTTTGCTGAAAGACATGAAAGCAAGGAGAAATGCTAAGCTACATAATCTATACATGCAAGATCTAACTGCCTAATGCACGTCCTAGTGACCAGCCTGCACGGGAGGAGGACTTACCAGCAGTGATCGAGGGACTCCAGAAGCGTATCCACACAGCAGGATGCAGCACAGATCCGGAGACCGAATGGAGGGCGGACGCCGGCATTATCATAGTTTTAAAACGCTGCGTCGCGCGGCACGCCCCCTGCACTCCCAGGGCTCCGTACAGCCAACCCCAGTGTTGTTCAGAATCACTTCCGGAGCGCCTGATCCGCTTCCTGCGCATGGAACGCAGGAAGCCACCGCTATGGAGCGCATCGGACGGGCTGAAATATGAAGAGAAATGGAGGAAGGATGCCCGGCTATACACTGATTTACAGTGTGTTGTACAGGGAGGTAAGCGCAGGGGACATAAAAAGGCAACTTGATGCCCATAACCCCACGATCCTCCATACCCCCAAAACCAGCAAAACGGGGTCTCCACACAGAAGCCTATTTAAGGCTTTCGGGTGGCATCGCATCAGGGGAGGCACCTGTGCGGGGGGGCTACATGATGCAGCCGGTAAGGGGGAAAAATAAAACACACCTGCAGGAATACCTGCGACAGTCCTGTGAGATGGTGAGGGACAGGAAAAAAAGACGAATGTGGGAGGGTCAGTAAAGCTTTTATACACACGTGTCCTGTGGGGTATTAGGGCGGGACTAATACCCGTTGTGCTGACATGGAGGCATTGGGAAATTTATTTTCAAAAGCACTTAGTGAATGGCAGTTGCTCTGTCCAACTGCCAAAAAAACTGTGTAGGGTGCAGGGAAGCTGGCCAGCATCATTGTTTAAATCTTTTTTATAAAGAATAAAAGCCTTGCTGAGAATTCCCTATGAAGAGATCGACTAGTCCAAAACCTGTCACTTCTGTTAGATTTCTACTGCCTACTGTAAGTGACAGCATTATAGGAGAAAAGTAATTTATGGCTCATTTTACTCTGGAAAAAAATTGCTTTTTATTTGTATATGTTTGCAAATATTTTAAATATTACAGTTTTTCGCTGTAGTGCCCCTTTAAAGGCTTTTAGTGAATCAGCTCCAATGAAACATCTACACCTGTTTGCATGTAGGCTGGTAAGCTCATGTGTTAAGTGTGAAAAGGTTCCTGTAATGAATGGCGGAGATGCCGCCGCGCGGTCTGGCGGCGGAGCGGCTGTCTCCGCGTTCAGACCGGCGGTTTCCACACAGCGACATGTGTCTGGTTTGTCTGGGCCTTGTAGTGCACACGGAGGGAGAGTTACGCGCGTGCTAGAGGACAGGACCTTTATGCCAACAGGAGAGGGATCAGCTGATCCGGACGATCAGCTGATCCCAGCGGAACTCCTGATTGGCTGAGCGGCTGGGGCGGCACTGAGCAGCGCTGGAGTATATATAGATCTTGCCTTTCAGTTGCTGGTTGTCTGCCGTTGCGAATACTTACGTGTGAGCACTCAGACCTCAGTCAGATCTTACAGTGTGTTAGAACCAGCAGGAGCTGGGAATTCACACTTAGCCAGATTACCTTTGTTTATGCTCTGTTACACTCTAGACCAGTTCCAGGGTGTTGAGATCAAGGACCTCACACCCAAGCTTAGGATTGCTGTGTCATTACTCTGTTATACTCTAGACCAGTTCCAGGGTGTTGAGACCAGACCAAGGACCTCACACCCAAGCTTAGGATTGCTGTGTCATTACTCTGTTATACTCTAGACCAGTTCCAGGGTGTTGAGACCAAGGATCTCACACCCAAGCTTAGGATTGCTGTGTCATTACTCTGTTATACTCTAGACCAGTTCCAGGGTGTTGAGACCAAGGACCTCACACCCAAGCTTAGGATTGCTGTGTCATTACTCTGTTATACTCTAGACCAGTTCCAGGGTGTTGAGACCAAGGACCTCACACCCAAGCTTAGGATTGCTGTGTCATTAATCTGTTATATAGCTGAAAGAACTGACAGACTCCGGCACTCCTCATAGAATCTTCTTTTATTGAAGCCACAAAGCACAGGTACAAACGAAAGCCCCTATGTCTACAGCTGTTTCACGTGTAACTACGCCTCTTCAGGACACGTGGGGCCTCTCTGTTATACTTTAGATCAGTTCCCGGGTGTCGAGACCAAGGACCTCACACCTCAAACTAGAATTGTGCTTATGTATATCTGTTATATGACCTTCTGCTTTGCTGACCTCTCTCTTGCTTTCTGATTCGGTACCTCTGCCCATCTGTCTACCAGTTGCTGACCCTGCTTGTATCCGGTTACCAAATCAGTCTTCTGTCTTTGTACCTTATATGCTCGTGTGTTGCCGACCTGGCCTGTCTGACCTTCCTGGCTGTCACTTGTTCCCCGAGTGATTAGTCTGTCTGTACTTCCTTGGCACTAATCCACCAGGTGTCAGTTAGCTGCAAGGACCTCCTGTACCTCAGAGAGGCCTTCCTGAAGTGCAGTCAGTGGTCTCTGCCCATCAGGAGTCCATTGGCTGCTGTACAGTCTGATTCCATTCCATCAGGGAATCACTGGCTGCTGCTCTATCTCATCTCTAGAGATAGCTCCTGTTTGGCCATAGGTCACCTGCTCCTCAGGTGTCCACTGGCTGCAGTAGTGTCTGTATCTCCCGCTCCACGGGAGATAGCCTTCTACTGTTGCACCCAAACACTTACACATTATTAGGTGTCTAGAGGTTAGTCATACTTGTATTATTGGTGATTCTGCAGATCATCAATAATCAGGTATACATCTGTATTCTAATGGTGATACTGCAGATCACCAATAATCAGATTATCTCTGTGTGCTGACACCAATCGTTACAGTTCCTCATCAAGATTGCATATTTCAGTAATTTCCATAAATGTTTGATAGTATTATCGGGGATCATAAAAGGTCACTTAAGAATAGTCCATTCTTTTGGTGCTTTTAGCTGTATTTATTGGTTCATAATCCTAAGATAAAACAGCTTTCTGACATGGGCCTCTGGCTTTACATGATCTATTCAAGAGACATATTTTCAGGAACTTTGTCAATATGAAATTAAATAAATATTTTTATATATTTATATTTTTCTTTCAGCATGTTCTTCCATTAAGCCTGCTGTTATCTAAAACACATAAGTTGAATTGGCATGTTTTGAAAATGCATAACATCCTGTGACATTGACATTCTTTACCAGATATTTATAATTCTCTGATTAAACAGATATGAAAGTCCACGCACATCATGTAGGAAGGACAGCACTCACTTTCAAAAAAGTGTAGATGAGCATGCCCACAAAAAAGAAATGTGTTCTTTGGATCACTCAGTGTCTGTCCATTTTTCTAATTTTTTTCGTAAAGTTCCTAGGTTTAGGTTAGTCAAGATTGATTCTATTGAATAGGTTGAGTCACACCAGAAGGTAGGCAGTAAAGTCGAAGAACTGGTAAAATCAGATGACAATTTTAAAGTTGCGTATGAGTAGTGCAATGAGTACATCTTGTGTTATAGTCCAAGGAACGTCAGCACACACATATATGCAAAATCCAATTAATCTTTATTGATCCATCCAGCAGACAAAAAAAAAGGCTTACATGTTTTGGGCTCACATGCCCTTACTAATACCTTCAAATTGAACCCCCAAAAATATCCCACCCCACAGGAAATGATGGAGACAAGGACAGGGAAGGGGAGGTATAAAACAGTTTAACCCTAAATGCAACCTGTGTTACCTATGTAGCATGAGCATTGCTAGGGTAATTCGCACTATGCAACCTTACCAGTTAATATGGCTCCCATGTCCTTTTCTGCTTGAAATAAATAGTTACATATTAACCTCCCTGGTGCTCCAATTAATTGTGGTGCATGGCCGCAGGAGGGGTTTTATTGTTAATTTTGTTAACATGTAGCTAGCCTAGCGCTAGCTACATACTTCCCCCCTCCCTTCGCTTTCCCACCCTCCCCTCCAATCGCCACCAGCGCAAATGCCCAACAGGAAATCCTGTTTTGAACGGGATTTCCTGTATGGGCTTCCCCCATCGCCATGGTGACTATGAGAATGACGTCATCAACGTCATTTACGTCATGACATCAGGGTGAGTCCCGATCCACCCCATAGCGCAGCCTGGCAGATCGGTGGCGAGCGGCGGCGATCGGAACAAACAAGCAGCTAGCAAAGTGTTAGCTGCGTGTTTGAAAAAAATATTATGCAAATCGGCCCACCAGGGCCTGAGCAATACACTGTGGCATTACTGGACGAGCTGAGCTCGTCCGTAATGCCCAGGTAGGTTAATACCCCTATTGTTAATTAGCACTATGTTTTGTGTCTTTTAAGACTATATACATTTTGAAAATATAATCTCTTACAGTGAAGTGATTTTTTCTCCACTTTTAGATTTCTTGTATGTAATTCTTTGCATCACCATTTTTCTTTGGTACATACATAACTTTTGAACCATAGCATCTTGCCCTGAGTGCTAGTGGAAGCACATAAGTTACTAATTTGCTGGTGCTCGGTAATATTAAGTGTTGTGATAGAAATTGTATCATCCATGAGTAACGTATAGAAGATAAATCCCAAATGTGTTTTATATTTGATATTAGTGTTATCCCAGCAGTAACCATGGTGAATAAAACCAAATGCATGAAGAATTAAATACGCATTGCAAAGGCTTGTAATTTTATCAAGCTCATTGAAAAAGTTAAAATAAAATTTTCTGCAGGATTTATATTTTAGATTGATGACAGCATTAAGTTAACATTAAGTTGCAAGGGTGACTGTAAGAATATTTTTTCTTAAAATGCTTTAAAAATAAATCCACTTGAAATCCACGTTCTTTTAAGAAATACACCCAGTGTCTAAAAATAAATAAATAAAACATAAATAGCTGAATGAGGGTTTACTCTGCTGCCGCTGACATTCCCGGGCAGTGTAAAATAATATTCCCCCTCTGAGTTGTAGGGACATAACATGGGGGGGGGGGGGATTCGGGTTCCGGCTATCACTGGCATCCGAAGTACAGATAAGCGGGGCATGGATTATAGCATAGCGGATATATATATATATATATATATATATATATATACATACACTGTGGCTAGATAGTGTACTGGTTAAACACTTCAGGACCACAGGCTTTACCCCCCCCCCCCCCCTAAAGACCAGACCATTTTTGTGAAAAAGGCCACTGCAGCTTTAAGGCCAAGTTGCAGGGTCGCACAACACAGCACACAAGTGGGGGGGGGGGCCTTTTCTTCCCACCAACAGAGCTCTCTGTTGGTGGGGTCTGATCGCACTCCCCCCCCCCCTTGTTGTTGTTTTTTACAAATGTTTATATGTTTTTAATTTTATTAAAATATTGTATTTTTTAAAATTTCAGCCTATGACAGCCGATCACCTCTGTGCATCTGGAGGGGACAGCCGTGATCGCCGTGCTGTACACCCTAATTACACCCTACCAGGCAGGAGATGCGCGCGAAGCCTGTGCGCGATCTCCTGTAAACTGCAGCCCCAGGAATTTGCGCTGAATGGCATTATGTGGTCCTGGGGCTGCCGCTGTGGCCCATTGGCGTGACGCGGTTGTCTAGTAGTTGAGGGCACCGACTTTGACATGGGAGACCAGGGTTTGAATCGTGGCTTGGATCAGTACCTGTTCAGTAAGGAGTTCAAGGAAAGACTCCCTAACACTGCAGGGTGGCCTCTTGAGCGCATCCAGTGGCTGCAACTCTTGAGTGCTTTGAGTCCAACAGGAGAAAAACGCTATATAAATGTCGGATTATTATTATATTATATACTTGTCTATGTGTATCCGTGCTTCATTTATATTCACTTGGATGTAAATGTAATAGTCACTGGGGTTAAGCAGAACATTTTACAAACATTCAGAACTCCCTGTTCTGCGAACAGGAAGCTATACTAGAAAGGGAAAGCCATATAAGCAAAGTAGTGGGAGCCAGTTAGTAAGGACCAGTTCACACGGGCTTCTGCTGGTGTGTTGGTCAAATGCTCTTCTGCAGAAAAGCATTTAACAGAGCCTGGCAGCTTCCAGTGGCTTCCAGTATTTTTCACCCCCACAGTGGGGAGACATGGCAGTAAGCGACCCTGAAAGCAGCATGTTGCTTCCAGGGTCAGCTTGAAGGATGGGAAAAATTGGGATCTAAATGCAGTCACTTCACTTGAATGGGCAGCACTTGACGATGAGTGTCGTGGAGTGAACTGGCCCTAAGTTAGCAACTGTTTCTGAACTTCTAGAGTACTAATCATCATCTAGCAGATTTAATTTGCTAGCACAGCTTTTACTGTCTGAGTTATAGGAAGACAATTTGTTAGTGTGCAGGACAGAGCCAGGACAAGGTCCTCCAGCACCCAAGGCTGAGACACCAAAGTGCTCCCCTCCATCCCTCCCACCCCAGTCGTCACACACTGATTGCTATTACAGTAAGAAGCGCCCCACGGCCCCCAACCCCCCAACACCTTAATCTCAAGTTATCTGGCTTGCAGTCACTGCCATGTATCCCCATTTCTTATGTATCTCTGCTTCAAACACAATAGGGGAATGATAGCTGAGTGAATTGTGCACCCTTCCTACAGTGCACCCTGAGGCTGGATCCTCTCTAGCCTCTGCCCCGGCCCGGTCCTGGTGCAAGATCTTTAAGTGAGTTTGAGGACACCTGTACAGACACTAGACTCTCATATAAGATGGGCCCAGGCGGCCACCATGGCTCAGTTTAGTATAGTGTGTATGTGTAGCTTTAGTTGCTGTAGCATTACTTTTGGTAAGTCTCTGTATAAAATACTTAGACGTGTGGTTAATTATTAAAGTTTTGTTATATCATATGAAGAAAAAAAGTCTGATGGAAAGATTTTCAAAAACAGTTCCAGAATTCTCATTTTATATGCAGTTTTAATTAGCATGAGCCCACTGGTATTGAAATGTTTTGTGATGTGTGGATTGGAGGACAGTGATCCAGCAAGCCTTGACTGGATATATTTAATGTCTGCATTCTATAAGGTCACAAAAGTTTACTGCCTTTGCTTAGCTTATATCAGAACATTATGTGGTTGCTAAAAGGTTAATTAGCTGGTGTGCAAATTTAGCCATAAACATACAACTAATGAGTTGTTGGGGATTGTACTAACTTGCAACTATGTGAGCAATAACATATATATTCAGCAGTTATAAATCTGAACTCTAGAAATAATCAATTGCTAAAAATCATAGACCATATCCTATTCTAAGCTTGTAGCATGCAAGCTACAGTACTTATCACATGGCCATTGCATGAGGATTACTGACAAATCCGGTTGCTGGCTTCACATGTGCTTTGGCTGAGTATACCACAGCACTGCTACTTCCGCCCTCCTCCCGGAGAAAAACCACTGTGATCTGCCGTCCACTAGAGAAATCACAAAGCCCCCCTGGCACTGTCTAACCCTGTCACTCTGCATCAACTAACTTGTTCGCCGCTGCTTTCTGCTTCCTCTCCTTAGTACTGAACATTGGAGCCCCAGCAACAGCATTTTTGAAGCTAAGTGGACAAATGAGAATCATCTTTGGAATCCTGAGGATGATACTCAATGATCCACCTAGAAGATGCAGGAGCTTTAAAGATGCTTTTGCTGGGGCTGCAATGTTAGAAGATGAAGCAACTTTGTAAACCCAATATTTATGGCTTCGACATGCATCTGGGGTTTTGGCCACCCCTCTTCACTTTATCTGAAAGTACGAGGCAATTCTTAGTTTCGTATAGATGGTTCTCTCTTATTTTCTTATAGATGGTACTCTCCAATCACTTACATGAAATAAAAATATTTTTATTTGTGATAAAAACACTAAGACAATGCTTACACCAAGAAAATTCACTACTAATCATTTCATTATGTATGAAATGCTGCCTCCTGTGTTCTGTGTGTACTCTATTTTGTCACTGATGGCCTTGTGTGTAATTTGCCTTCCTAACCCCTTTCCGACCGCCTAACGCCAGTAGGCATCAGGAAGGTAGCTCCCCCAGGACCGCCTAACGCTGACCAGCATCAAATCCTGGGGGCGGAGATTATCGGGGAACACGTGCATGGATGCGAGCACATCCACGCTGGGTTACGGAGCGGAGCTCCATAAACAACCTGCTGGCTGCAATTGCAGCTGGAAGGCTGTAAAATGAAGTAAAATGGCCAAAAGTACTTGTAGTGCAGCGCTGTATGGGGGATATCTCTGTCACTGAGCTGTCCCCAAAGGAGGCTCACAAACAGATTGTTCTCATAGGCTGGTGCCTATGAGAGCCGATCACTGTGATTGGACTTTGGGGGTAGGGATGCTCAAATTCGAGCTCAGATGACATCCGAATAGGTGTTATTCGGATTTCATCAGGTTAATTAAAATCACCTGTGCGGATGGGCGAGGGGGGGGGTTAATCTTACCCATCAGGCTTCTTCTTAGGTCCGTCCCTTGGTGCCTTCCACGATGCGGTCCATGCGCGTCACGTAACTACAAACACTTCCTCTTTCAACCCAGAAGGAGGAAGTGTTTATAATCCCGTGACCGCCACTTGGATCGCCTCATGGAAGGCGCCGAGGGATGGACCTAAGAAGACGCCTGATGGGTAAGATTAACCCCCCTCGCCCACCCGCACAGGTGATTTTAATTAACCTGATGAAATCCGAATAACACCTATTTGGATTTTATCTGAGTTCAAATTTGAGCATCCCTGCCTGGAGGGAAGGGTGGGGAAACAAATAGCAATTTTTATTAAGAAAAACAGACATTTAAATTAATAATAATAAAAAACATTGCAGCAGCAACCAGATGCCACCAACAGAAAGCTGTGTTGCTGGCAAGAAAATGGGGCAAGATTCATTTGTGTGCTAAGTTGTGTGGCCCTGCAGTGAGCTGTTAAAGCTGCAGTGTGCTATGTGCTAAATTGTAAAAAATGGCCTGGTCACTAGGGGGATGTAAGCCTGTGGTCCTCAAGTGGTTAAAACAGGAGAAGGTATTTCCGATAATTCAGTTTTAAGTGTGCAACTGAGATTTCCCATGATGCATAACTCCTGAATATGCAAATAATCTATTTTTTCCACTGAAGCCAGACTCACGTCCAGAACCACTGGTATAGCAAGCCTATAGCTTATAGATTTTACAAAAATAAAGGCTTGCTAGCAGTCCGGGATGCTAGCCTGACTTCAGGGGAAAAAATAGATAATTTGCATATTCAGGAGTAATAGATCATAGGAAACCACAGTTGCTCACTTAAAGCTGAATTATCACAAATACCTTCTGTTTTACAATCAGGGTTGCTTTCTAGTACGTGAGCTTTTAGCCCCCTATACTTTGCTAGTGGTTCTGGGTCACCTTGAGCTATCTGGTAGTAGTGCCTGCCTTGTGTGTCTTTTTGTGCAGCCCCAAAGCTTCCTTTTTATCCAGAAGTCCAGTGATGTGACTAGGTATGATATCACCCGCTATTCCTCCCAAGCTACATCCTTCACATTTTGTTGCGCTAGCAACTCATGGTTGCTATATTGACAACTTACTGACATCTCACCTTATGTAAATCTTGGTGGGACACATGCATTTCATTTGTTGCGCATCTCTGATGTCAGAGGTAGAAGACAGTGTTCATTATCATGCCCCTTCCCTTTCTATGGTCTTTGTCCTGCTGTTTGCATGCAACTGCAATATCGCAGACTCCAATTCAGTAACCTTTCTGCAGAAATTGCAATATTCTGATAAGAGGCATGTGGGGATTGCATACTTTGGCTAACAATAATGGATGCTACTGAACAAAACTTTGTTTCTTCATATGTAAAAATCAGAGAAAAGTACATGTGTTTGTAAACTAAGTAAAGCCGGTAAATTTTGTGAATGAGCTCTAATTGAGGACTTGTTGATAACTTTGCATGAACATCTGCTTGCATGTTTATTGAATCCACTAGATTACAAGGATGACGATTTAGGTAATTAAACTACCATGCCACCAATATCAGAAGGTAACGTATTTTCCTAAATAACCCAATTTTAAATAAATCTGCCAACCTGTAGTCATTGATTATTTTTAAATAAGATGTTTTTATATTAATATTATAATTACAAATTCAAGTTTAGTATAATCTCGCTTATGCAACCACATCATTTATTTATCTAAAAATTCACAAAAGGGGATCATGTATTAACACATTTCCAGCATTAGCTTTGTAGATATCATGAAAAAGCAACAAGTGTTAAAGTTTCTTTTTTTAACAAGCATAAAGTGAAAGCACTGGAAGTGACTAACCACATTTTCTAATCAGCTTAACCCTATGAACACACACAAGTACAAGACTGACAATGAGGAACATATACCTGACACCCTTAAACATCTCATGGAGACAAGTTGATATGACTGTGTATAAATACTAATATTAAGCCAAATTAGCTTTGGAAAAAAAATAAAAGAATTTATTGAGGTGCAAATTGTCACTGTCAGGAGAAATAAAGTTATATCAGAGAACAAGTGACATACAATTTTCTCTAGAGTGTTTTTAATAAAAATAGCTTTCTTTGAATATTTTGAAGTCAAACATGAGAGGCAATCTGTGCGTTTGTCAGTTTAAGAGTGTGAAAAATTGCTGCCTTAAATCATTTAAGCTGAAAAGCAACTTCTTCCTGCTGAGATAATTTCACATTGACTTACCGTGCAAGCCCTTCAGGCATTCCCAGCTCAGAGCAGAAGTTTTCAAGGTAAAAACATAGAGGGAGAACATGAGAGAAGCTGGTACGAGGATCAGCAGCAACTCCAGGCGTTCAGGCAGATCTGACTTTGATTAATTAGAGCGCTAGTTTTCTATTTCCACATGTACTTGCTGATGGAAAGGTAGAGTGGACTGGGATATACAAACTTGGAGCTGACTCTATTAGATATCAGCAGGTTTTGACATCCTCTGCAGAGCTTGCAAAATTTCTACTTAGAAGGATTAAATCGCCGTGCATACGTTCAATGTATTCATCGTGCTAATGCCGGGGCATTGTCTGAAGTGAAGTACCACAGATCTGATCTCAAATGACTGTGCAAGCTATGTGTTATATGATTATCCAGTCATGGAATGTCAGTCAAGGATGATATAACAGAATCAGAGCAAGATCATCCACCAGGCAACCTAGGCAAGTGCTTGGGGCCTAGTGTAGTGTTGGGCGAACATCTAGATGTTCGGGTTCGGGTCGAACATGGCCGCGATGTTCGGGTGTTCGAGCCGAACTCCGAACATAATGGAAGTCAATGGGGACCCGAACTTTTGTGCTTTGTAAAGCCTCCTTACAGGCTACATACACCAAATTTACAGGGTATGTGCACCTTGGGAGTGGGTACAAGAGGAAAAAATTTTTAGCAAAAAGAGCTTATAGTTTTTGAGAAAATCGATTTTAAAGTTTCAAAGGGAAAACTGTCTTTTAAATGCGGGAAATGTCTGTTTTCTTTGCACAGGTAACATGCTTTTTGTCGGCATGCAGTCATAAATGTAATACATATAAGAGGTTCCAGGAAAAGGGACCGGTAACGCTAACCCAGCAGCAGCACACGTGATGGAACAGGAGGAGGGTGGCGCAGGAGGAGAAGGCCACGCTTTGAGACACAACAACCCAGGCCTTGCATGAGGACAAGAAGCGTGCGGATAGCAATTTGCATTTTGTCGCCATGCAGTCATAAATGTAATACAGATGAGAGGTTCAATAAACAGGGACCGGAAACGCTAACCCATCACAGATGTTCATTGTTCATGTTACTTGGTTGGGGTCCGGGAGTGTTGCGTAGTCGTTTCCAATCCAGGATTGATTCATTTTAATTTGAGTCAGACGGTCTGCATTTTCTGTGGAGAGGCGGATACGCCGCCGATCTGTGACGATGCCTCCGGTAGCACTGAAACAGCGTTCCGACATAACGCTGGCTGCCGGGCAAGCCAGCACCTCTATTGCGTACATTGCCAGTTTGTGCCAGGTGTCTAGCTTCGATACCCAATAGTTGAAGGGTGCAGATGGATTGTTCAACACAGCTACGCCATCTGACATGTAGTCCTTGACCATCTTCTCCAGGCGATCGGTGTTGGAGGTGGATCTGCACGCTTGCTGTTCTGTGTGCTGCTGCATGGGTGTCAGAAAATTTTCCCACTCCAAGGACACTGCCGATACCATTCCCTTTTGGGCACTAGCTGCGGCTTGTGTTGTTTGCTGCCCTCCTGGTCGTCCTGGGTTTGCGGAAGTCAGCCTGTCGGCGTACAACTGGCTAGAGGAGGGGGAGGATGTCAATCTCCTCTCTAAAGTCTCCACAAGGGCCTGCTGGTATTCTTCCATTTTGACCTGTCTGGCTCTTTCTTCAAGCAGTTTTGGAACATTGTGTTTGTACCGTGGATCCAGAAGGGTATAAACCCAGTAATTGGTATTGTCCAGAATGCGCACAATGCGTGGGTCGTGTTCAATGCAGTCCTAGGCCGAAGAGGTCATAGCCTAGGGTCACAAAACCTGTTTATTTGGGCAATTTCAATGGTGGCGAGTCTGACGTACATAAATCGCAGCAATGGCCGTTAGCAACGTCTGAATCTCACGAAATGTCTCATGCAGGTAGAAGACATATTGTTAGACTTGGGCTCCAAAGATGGGTTCCCTACATCTCTGCAAACCAGAGTTACAGGGCTCCAAATTTGGTAAAATCCCCCATAGGCTTTTATTGGGCCTCCTATTTACAGTTCCAAAATCTCACATCTTTTCAAAGGGCAATTACTCAGCAGTGGCAAATTTTCTAGCATTGTAGGGACCCTTAGGGGGAACATGACTGGTGAGTTTCGGGCCCCTAGGCCGAAGAGGTCATAGCCTAGGGTCACAAAAACCTGTTTATTTGGGCTATTTCAATGGTAGTGATGGTGACGTACATAAATCTCAGCCATGGCCGTTAGCAACGTCTGAATTTCACGAAATGTCTCATGCAGGTAGAAGACATATTGTTAGACTTGGATTCCAAAGATGGGGTCTCTACATCTCTGCAAACCAGAGTTACAGGGCTCCAAAATTGGTAAAATCCCCCATAGGCTTTCATTGGGCCTCCTATTTAAATCTCACACCATTTCAAAGGGCAATGGCTCAGCAGTGGCAAAACTCACCAGTCATGATCCCCCTAAGGGTCCCTACAATGCTAGAAAATTTGGTACTGCTGAGCCATTGCCTTTTGAAAAGATGTGAGATTTTGGAAAGTGAAATAGGGACTATTGAAATAGCCCAAATAAACAGGTTTTTGTGACCCTAGGCTATGACCTCTTCGGCCTAGGGGCCCGAAACTCACCAGTCATGTTCCCCCTAAGGGTCCCTACAATGCTAGAAAATTTGCCACTGCTGATCATTTGCCCTTTGAAAAGATGTGAGATTTTGGAACTGTAAATAGGAGGCCCAATGAAAGCCTATAGGGGATTTTACCAATTTTGGACCTCTGTAACTCTGGTTTGCAGAGATGTAGGGACCCCATCTTTGGAATCCAAGTCTAACAATATGTCTTCTACCTGCATGAGACATTTTGTGAAATTCAGACGTTGCTAACGGCCATGGCTGAGATTTATGTACGTCACCATCACTACCATTGAAATAGCCCAAATAAACAGGTTTTTGTGAACCTAGGCTATGACCTCTTCGGCCTAGGGGCCTGAAACTCACCAGTCATGTTCCCCCTAAGGGTCCCTACAATGCTAGAAAATTTGCCACTGCTGAGCAATTGCCCTTTGAAAAGATGTGAGATTTTGGAAAGTGAAATAGGGAGGCAATGAAAGCCTATGGGGGATTTTACCAATTTTGGACCCCTGTAACTCTGGTTTGCAGAGATGTAGGGACCCCATCTTTGGAATCCAAGTCTAACAATATGTCTTCTACCTGCATGAGACATTTCGTGAGATTCAGACGTTGCTAACGGCCATGGTTGAGATTTATGTACGTCACCATCACTACCATTGAAATAGCCCAAATAAACAGGTTTTTGTGACCCTAGGCTATGACCTCTTCGGCCTAGGGGCCCGAAACTCACCAGTCATGTTCCACCTAAGGGTCCCTACAATGCTAGAAAATTTGCCACTGCTGAGCAATTGCCCTTTGAAAAGATGTGAGATTTTGGAACTGTAAATAGGAGGCCCAATGAAAGCCTATGGGGGATTTTACCAAATTTGGAGCCCTGTAACTCTGGTTTGCAGAGATGTAGGGAACCCATCTTTGGAGCCCAAGTCGAACAATATTTCTTTTACCTGCATGAGACATTTCGTGAGATTCAGACGTTGCTAACGGCCATTGCTGCGATTTATGTACGTCAGACTCGCCACCATTGAAATTGCCCAAATAAACAGGGTTTTGTGACCCTAGGCTATGACCTCTTCGGCCTAGGACTGCATTGAACGCGACCCACGCATTGTGCGCATTCTGGACAACACTAATTACTGGGTTTATACCCTTCTGGATCCACGGTACAAACACAATGTTCCAAAACTGCTTGAAGAAAGAGCCAGACAGGTCAAAATGGAAGAATACCAGCAGGCCCTTGTGGAGACTTTAGAGAGGAGATTGACATCCTCCCCCTCCTCTAGCCAGTTGTACGCCGACAGACTGACTTCCGCAAACCCAGGACGACCAGGAGGGCAGCAAACAACACAAGCCGCAGCTAGTGCCCAAAAGGGAATGGTATCGGCAGTGTCCTTGGAGTGGGAAAATTTTCTGACACCCATGCAGCAGCACACAGAACAGCAAGCGTGCAGATCCACCTCCAACACTGATCGCCTGGAGAAGATGGTCAAGGACTACATGTCAGATGGCATAGCTGTGTTGAACAATCCATCTGCACCCTTTAACTATTGGGTATCGAAGCTAGACACCTGGCACAAACTGGCAATGTACGCAATAGAGGTGCTGGCTTGCCCGGTAGCCAGCGTTATGTCGGAACGCTGTTTCAGTGCTACCGGAGGCATCGTCACAGATCGGCGGCGTATCCGCCTCTCCACAGAAAATGCAGACCGTCTGACTCAAATTAAAATGAATCAATCCTGGATTGGAAACGACTACGCAACACTCCCGGACCCCAACCAAGTAACATGAACAATGAACATCTGTGATGGGTTAGCGTTTCCGGTCCCTGTTTATTGAACCTCTCATCTGTATTACATTTATGACTGCATGGCGACAAAATGCAAATTGCTATCCGCACGCTTCTTGTCCTCATGCAAGGCCTAGGTTGTTGTGTCTCAAAGCGTGGCCTTCTCCTCCTGCGCCACCCTCCTCCTGTTCCATCACGTGTGCTGCTGCTGGGTTAGCGTTACCGGTCCCTTTTCCTGGAACCTCTTATATGTATTACATTTATGACTGCATGCCGACAAAAAGCATGTTACCTGTGCAAAGAAAACAGACATTTCCCGCATTTAAAAGACAGTTTTCCCTTTGAAACTTTAAAATCGATTTTCTCAAAAACTATAAGCTCTTTTTGCTAAATTTTTTTCCCTCTTGTACCCACTCCCAAGGTGCACATACCCTGTAAATTTGGGGTATGTAGCCTATAAGGAGGCTTTACAAAGCACGAAAGTTTGGGTCCCCATTGACTTCCATTATGTTCGGAGTTCGGCTCGAACACCCGAACATCGCGGCCATGTTCGGCCCGAACCCGAACATCTAGATGTTCGCCCAACACTACACGTGACCCGTTCGGCCAATCACAGCGCTAGCCGAACGTTCGGGTAACGTTCGGCCATTCGCTCTTAGTTCGGCCATATGGCCGAACAGTTTGGCCGAACACCATCAGGTGTTCGGCCGAACTCGAACATCACCCGAACAGGGTGATGTTCTGAAGAACCCGAACAGTGGTGAACACTGTTCGCCCAACACTAGCCTAGTGGTTGTCGTGGGGCTCACCTGCCACCTTGTTTGACTTCTCTCTACTTCAGCTTACCAAAAGGACTGCAAGGGTGCCCCAAATATACTACCTTGCCCAGGACCCCATTGCATCTTAATCCACCTCTGAACAGGATGCTGTTGTTTCCACTTGTTTTGCAAATAGACAATTCAATTTAAAATGTAGTGGTTTGTTGGGTGAGAAAATGGAATAACCTTATGGGCTTGGTATGCTTTATGTCTCACTTATGGTGTCCTAAAAGAAAATTGTGTTATGAAAACAAAGCAGTAGGGCTGTAGGATTCCACTTCCAGTTAGCAGGGTTCTCATATATGCTTCCATCCTTGTTATCAGAAGCTGGCCAAGATTACCTATTGAAAAAAGACATTTGTCCATCTAGTTCAACAAATTGAAATAAGTATTGTTTTTCGCTGTAGCAATCTGACATTGTTTTACCCTGCAATACAAACTAATATGATCTACTAGTACAAATATTGCAAAGCCTACTAACTTTTTCTTGATTTCTCATACAAGGTTGCAATCCTCAGCGTATTTTGGCTTTATTCACAGGTCTTCCCCAGGTATTTCTATCAGCAGTTATCTATCTTCACTTTCTCAATCCGAGTCATTCAAAACCTTATTTAGCATCATTCTTTCATTGTTTGCATGGACTAAAGGCAGCCATACACTGGTCGATTTGCCATCAGATTCGACCAACAGACAGATCCCTATCTGATCGAATCTGATCAGAGAGGGATTGTATGGCTACCTTTACTGGAAACAGATTGTGAACCGATTTCAGCCTGAAACCGTTCACAATCTGTGGTGGTGCTGCCGCCGCTTCCCCCCATCCCGCATACATTACCTGCTCCGCCGGCGCGACTCCCGGGTCTCCGCTCTTCTTCTCCGCTCTGGTCTGGTCTGGTCTCCGGCATGCTTCCCTTCTTCCTGTCTGGGGGAAGTTTAAACAGTAGAGCGCCCTCTGCTGTTTAAACTTCCTGCCGGGACAGGAAGAAGGGAAGCATGCCAGAGATCAGACCAGACCAGAGCGGAGAAGAAGAGCGGAGACCCGGGAGTCGCGCCGGCGGAGCAGGTAATGTATTGCAGCTCAATTGCGTCGGTCGTCGGGCACTCAAACGCCGCTAGCGATGCGCTCTTCACCCGCGGGCGATCGACGGTTATTTTCCACACGGCGCGATCGACGGGATCGGACGGAATGGATCGAAATTCGGCGTGTAGCGCGAACAATTGGCAGCAGATTCGATCTCAGTGATCGAATCTGCTGTTGAAACGGCAGCAAATCGGGCCAGTGTATGGCCAGCTTAACTCTTTGTCTAGTGTAATGGCCCTCAATCATACAGCTTCTTAAGGTAGCCATACACTGGTCAATTTGCCTCCCCCCCCCCCCCGCATACATTACCTGCTCCGGCCGGCGCGACTCCCCAGGTCTCCGCTGTCTTCTTCTCCGCTCTGGTCTGGTCTCTGAGTCCGGCAGGCTTCACTTCCTCCTGTCTGGGGGAAGTTTAAACAGTACTGTTTAAACTTCCTGCCGGGACAGAAAGAAGTGAAGCCTGCCGGACCCGGAGACCAGCGCGGAGAAGCAGACAGCGGAGACCTGGGGAGTCGCGCCGGTGGAGCAGGTAATGTATTGCAGCTGTATTGCGTCGGTCGTCGGGCACTCAAACGGCGCTAGCGATGCGCTCCCTACCCACGAGCGATCGACTGTAATTTCTCGCACGGAGCGATCGATGGGACCGATCTATTTTGGGATGAAATAGATCGAAATTTAGCGTTAACGATTTGACAGCAGATTCGATCCCAGTGATCAAATCTGCTGTCGATCGGCGGGGAATCGGCCTAGTGTATGGCCAGCTTTAGTGTGTCTATCATTGTCCATTCTGGAGACATGAAACATGACCAATCCTTCTTTTTCTCTGGGCCTCTATAAAATGAACCTCATTTTCAGAACCGACTTCCAATAAATTTTCTTTTAAAGCTTTCTTTTAAACATTTCCAGTTTATCCATATCTTGCTGAGCCAATGTTCATGCCATATGTTAAAACAGCCCTGTAAATAGTTGGTGTGTTTGTGGAGAAAACTGATGCTGATATGAACTTTGATGAACATAAAGCAATTCCTTCCTCTTGTGGCAATCCTAGTTTTAATTTCTTCAATTACACTGTTGTTTCCAATAATTATTAATTCCAATATTTCAATGGCTTTAACATTTGAATATTGATATTGTCTATTTATATTACTCTGGTTTCCTAAAGACATTTGTCTACTCTCAGATACTTAGTTTTCTTATGATTCCTTACCGATCCCATTTTGGATACAAATATTTTATAGTATATCCAGACTGAGTGATTATTAATATTACCTTTGTTATGTTTTGAAGATCTTATACAACAGTGCTCCCATGTTGTATGCCTGGTTCTGGTAAATTAGTTGATGAAAATAATTCCCCCGGTAGTAGCATTACTTTAAATAATGAATAACCTTTAACTTGATTTGATATATAGGCCACTTAAATATTTACATGTAGTTATCATATCCTCTTCTCAATAGTTGACAAGTATAGTATAGCTATATTTCTTCACAACTTACGTCCACCATTCCAATTGTTAGTTACATTTTTTCTCTGCAGTCCCAATATGCACCCAAATCCATACATTCACATATACTAGCAGGCCAAGCAAGCACCTCTACAGTATCTTGGAAACCTACAAGCCCGATAGGGGTACACTTTGCAGGCTGCAGATGTTAGATCTAGAGCTGACATATCTGTTAACCACAACTGAGAAACACTGCCTGTGAGTCATACTAATACTAGGTCTGACCACAACTGGGGACTTTTATGTCATTGTTGTTTGATTGTCCACCGCTTTACATAAAGCCTTGGTTAAGGTCGCTCTTGGATAAATTCACAGCAGTTTTTTACTGCTTGAGCACAGAAGCCCCATGGCATCAATGAAAAGGAGAAATAAATTACGGCATCTTTTGGCCATTAAATAGCTATTTTCTGTACTCTTCGCTGTATTTTCTATTTCGTCATTATGAAGAATCTGTAGGAACTTGGAAGATTCTGACATCATCATCTGGGCTGGCTTTGTAATGGTCACAGCAGTGGAACAGGACTGTGTGGACTAGTAGGCATATAAAACCCCTGGAACCCCTAAGAAGTACAAGAAGTGAGAACATGACTGAGCCCCCTGCAAAAAAAACAAAAACAATACCTGAAGTAGTAATTTGATTTGAGTTGTCCTTTAACTACTTAAGGACCAAACTAATTGAAATCTAAGCCCTGTTTTGGTGGTCACATGGCTGGCAGGGCTCAGATTTTAATTAGCCGCCGCTGCATGCATCCGCCGTTTCCGTTGCTTCCGCCAATCTCACCGCTTAATCCCCGCCGTCTCTCACCGCAGCTCACTGGCTCTGCCTGTCTCTATAACAGCAGAGCACTGTGAGTGGGTCAGGAGCCGATTTCATTGGCTCATGGCCCTGTCTTTCAATGTAAGCAACTCCCATTGGCTTACATTGAAAGACAGGGTCAGGAGCCACTAAAAGAGACTCCTGACCGGCTCACAGGAACTCTGCCATCATAGAGATTGCAGAGTGGTTGGCCCAGGTTCCCGACGTGCGACGGTGATGGTGGTTGCGACGGGTATGTGCGGCAATTCATCGTTATCCGTCGGGATCCCGCCGTTTCTGTAACAGCGGTCTCTGGTCCTTAAGGGGGCAGAGACCGCTGGTACTTAAAGGAATACTGTAGGGGGTCGGGGGAAAATGAGTTGAACTTACCTGGAGCTTCTAATGGTCCCCCGCAGACATCCTGTGCCTGCGCAGCCACTCACCGATGCTCCGGTTCCGCCTCCGGGTCACTTCTGGAATTTCAGACTTCAAAGTCTGAAAACCTCTGCGCCTGCATTACCTTGTCCTCGCTCCCGCTGATGTCACCAGGAGTGTATTGCGCAGTCCCAGTATGGTCTGTGCCTGTGCTATACGCTCCTGGTGACATCAGCAGGAGCAACAACACGGCAACGCAAGCGCAGTGATTTTCAGACTTTAAAGTCTGAAATTCCAGAAGTGAACTGGAGGCGGGGCCAGAGCATCAGTGAGTGGCTGCGCGGGCACATGATGTCTGCGGGGGACCATTAGAAGCCCCGGGTAAGTTCAACTCATTTTCCCCTGACCCCCCCCCCCCCCCCCCCAGTATTCCTTTAAAGGACTTCCGAGGCAAAATGTTCCCCCCAAAAATAAAAAAAGTTAGATACCTGTATAACTTTGGTGGACACGTAGGATGCCGTCCGTGCCCTCCGTGCCGTTCCGCCGGGTCCCCGGCCTGCCTCTCAATATCCCCCCGAATGGCTCCCGACCCCACGGCCAGGGTCGGGCTCTGCTGCCTGTATAAAGATGCCCGCCGGCGCTGGCCGCGGCTGCGCACTCCGCATGGCCGATACTGCGGCTGCGCAGCACTAGGGCCAACTACCCCAGATCCACGCAACAGGCTGTTTCCTGTAGCGTGGATTGGGGGCTTGGCCCTAGAGCTGCACAGCCGCAGTAGCGGCCATGCGGAGTGCGCAGCCGCGGCCAGCGCCGGCGGCCATCTTTATACAGGCAGCAGAGCCCGACCCTGGCCGTGGGGTCGGGAGCCATTCGGGGGGATATTGAAAGGGCGGGGACCCAGCGGAATGGCACGGAGGGCGCGGACGGCGTCCTCCGTGTCCACCAAAGTTATACAGGTATCTACCTTTTTTATTTTTTGGGGGAACATTTGGCTTTGGAAGTCCTTTAAGTGGTTAATATTCCTTTGAATTCTGAAAGTTCTGAGCAAACTACATATACAATACAGCAATATAGTATTGCTAAACAAAGCATTATGTCCTTTGAAATAAATTCTAAATTGCTGAACTGCATAGAAAATTCTGCAATAGTATAATGTTAGCATAAAATGCTGACTCATTCATAATTTGCATTGTAGTGAATATTTATTAGCTAACAAGTTCTCTTGAGATCAATAACATAAGGAAGATATAATATAGCATTTAATCTCAATATTCAAATTCCCCAATGTTTAAATATGATTGATATGAAGTTGTCACATTTAAATGTTGATTACATTTATCAGAGTTGCTATATAAGTATGTATCACTAACACGGCTTAAAAATATGGTGTGTTAGTAAAATGAAGACATTCACTAGTGTATTTCTTTAACAATGGAGTAGGCAGTTCCAATCTGTTCAATGGTGGGATTTCAATCATTTTTAAAATAATTAACTAAACCAAAATTGACAAATGACTCAGGTGTTAGCCTGCTGTCTTATGTCTTGTATACAAGATTTCTTGGGGTATGTAAAGGTTTCTTAAACAGCATGTGTTAACTTCAGAAACAATGATCCAAAAATTCATAGATACAGTACATCACTCCAGTATTAAATAAGAAAACATATTATATTATAGTCATTGTAAGAGGATGACAGAGGAGCACATCCATATGAATCTTCATGACACCCAAATCTATTTCTCCCACCTTGACCTATCTACATTATTATCTCGAGTCCCTGTGTTATGATCAGCAGTGTTCAGCTCAGACCTTACTGACGTCAGTATACTTTATTAGATGTGTAACACAGGTGATTGGTGCACACTTTACACAGAAACAGTTCAATGGCACTAGATAGGTGCTACCCCCCAGTGGTGAGGACCCACTGGTGGAATCAAGGTCGGACAGGCAAAGTCGGCAGCAGATCAGATTGACAAGGTACGGAATCGTGAGGCAGAATCAGAGTCAATATACAGGCAAAGGTCGGCAGCACATCAGATTGGCAAAGGTACAGAATCAGTAAGCAATAGCAAGGTGAGTATTCAGGCAGTGGTAAGCAACGGATCAGATAGGCAGAGGTACAGAATTGGAAGGCAAAGAGTAGTCAGAAACACAGGCAAAGGTCAAACACAGTATAATCAAAACAGTAATAATATATATTTTCCTAAGCTAGTGTGAAATCCCCGGGGTCCTGTCGGTTGAAAGCACACACGGCAGTGGCGGACATACGGCCGTGCAGGCCGTGCCGCCGCACGAGGGCCCCTGAAGTTCCGCTGCTTCAGGGGCCCATTAAGTATTGCTGTTTTTTTTTTAATTATTATTTTTTTTTTTACCTGGGGGGCCCCGACTCCTGTCCTCCCCCCTCACCTCGGTCCTCCCCCCTCACCTCGGGCCCCCCCCCCTCATGCGGCGGGAGAGCGGAAAATACAGGAAGTCTCCGGGGCTGCAGCAGACGCTAGAGGCAGCTGCCGCTTGGTCTCCCCTGTCTTCAACTCTGTATACTGCTCGCTATTAAACCAGGAAGTAGCGAGCAGTATACAAAGTTGGAGACATATCGGAGACCAAGCGGCAGCTGCCTCTAGCGTCTGCTGCAGCCCCGGAGACTTCCTGTATTTTCTGCTCTCCCGCCGGCCGCCACGCATACCGGGAGGGGGCCCCCCGAGGTGAGGGAGGGAGGATAGGAGTCGGGCCCCCCACCCGGATAGCTAAAGGCTACCTTACCCACCCGGCTACCTACCCCGCTACCTAACCACCCACCCGGCTACCTACCCACCCGGCTACCTACCCGGCTACCTAACCACCCACCTGGCTACCTACCCACCCGGATACCTACACACCCACCCGGCTACCTAACCACCCACCCGGCTACCTACCCACCCGGATACCTACACACCCACCCGGCTACCTAACCACCCACCCGGCTACCCACCCACCCGGCTACCTACCCGGCTACCTAACCACCCACCCGGCTACCCACCCACCCACCCGGCTACCTAACCACCCACCCGGCTTCCTAACCACCCATCCGGCTACCTACCCACCCGGCTACCTAACCACCCACCCGGCTACCTACCCACCCTGCCGGCTATCTACCCACCCAGCTACCTACCCGGCTACCTAACCACCCACCCGGCTACCTACCCACCCAGCTACCTACCCGGCTACCTAACCACCCACCCGGCTACCTACCCACCCGGCTACCCACCCACCCACCCGGCTACCCAACCACCCACCCAGCTACCTAACCACCCTCCCGGCTACCTACCCGGCTACCTAACCACCCACCCGGCTACCTACCCAGCTACCTACACACCCACCCGGCTACTTACACACCCACCCGGCTACCTACACACCCACCCGGCTACCTACCCACCCACCAGGCTACCTACCTCGGTCCTCCCCCCTCACCTCGGGCCCCCCCCCTCATGCGGCGGGAGAGCGGAAAATACAGGAAGTCTCCGGGGCTGCAGCAGACGCTAGAGGCAGCTGCCGCTTGGTCTCCCCTGTCTTCAACTCTGTATACTGCTCGCTATTAAACCAGGAAGTAGCGAGCAGTATACAAAGTTGGAGACATATCGGAGACCAAGCGGCAGCTGCCTCTAGCGTCTGCTGCAGCCCCGGAGACTTCCTGTATTTTCTGCTCTCCCGCCGGCCGCTGCGCATACCAGGAGGGGGCCCCCCGAGGTGAGGGAGGGAGGATAGGAGTCGGGCCCCCCACCCGGATAGCTAAAGGCTACCTTACCCACCCGGCTACCTACCCCGCTACCTAACCACCCACCCGGCTACCTACCCACCCGGCTACCTACCCGGCTACCTAACCACCCACCTGGCTACCTACCCACCCGGATACCTACACACCCACCCGGCTACCTACCCGGCTACCTAACCACCCACCCGGCTACCTACCCACCCAGATACCTACACACCCACCCGGCTACCTAACCACCCACCCGGCTACCCACCCACCCACCCGGCTACCTAACCACCCACCCGGCTTCCTAACCACCCACCCGGCTACCTACCCACCCGGCTACCTAACCACCCACCCGGCTACCTACCCACCCTGCCGGCTACCTACCCACCCAGCTACCTACCCGGCTACCTAACCACCCACCCGGCTACCTACCCACCCAGCTACCTACCCGGCTACCTAACCACCCACCTGGCTACCTACCCACCCGGCTACCCACCCACCCGGCTACCCAACCACCCACCCAGCTACCTAACCACCCACCCGGCTACCTACCCAGCTACCTAACCACCCACCCGGCTACCTACCCAGCTACCTACACACCCACCCGGCTACTTACACACCCACCCGGCTACCTACACACCCACCCAGCTACCTACCCACCCACCAGGCTACCTACCTATCCACCCACCCGGCTACCTACCAACCCACCAGGCTACCTACCTAAAGACCCACCAGGCTACCTACCTACCCACCCACCCAGCTACCTACCCACCCACCTACCCACCCACCAGGCTACCTACCCACCCGCCTACCCAGCCACCCACCAGGCTACCCACCCACCTGGCTACCCAGCCACCCACCAGGCTACCTACCCACCCGGCTAAGGGCTACCTACCTACCCACCCGGCTGCCTACCTACCTACCCACCGGGCTACCTACCCACTCACCCACCAGGCTACCTATCCACCCAACCACCCATGGGAGCTGCGCGCCGGATGGAGGCTGGGACAGGAGGTCTGCTGCTGCAGGTGAGTAAATGGTTTTTTTTATTATTTATTTTAGCAGGTGTATGTTCTGGGCAGGTCTGCCACATGATTGCGTGTATGTTCTGGGCAGGTCTGCCACATGATTGCATGTATGTTCTGGGCAAATTTGCTACATGATTGCACGTATTTTCTGGGCATATCTGCTGACATGATTGCACGTATTTTCTGGGCATATCTGCCTACATGATTGCACGTATTTTCTGGGCATATCTGCCGACATCATTGCACGTATTTTCTGGGCATATCTGCCGACATCATTGCACGTATTTTCTGGGCATATCTGCCGATATCATTGCACGTATTTTCTGGGCATATCTGCTGACATGATTGCACGTATTTTCTGGGCATATCTGCCGACATCATTGCACGTATTTTCTGGGCATATCTGCCGACATCATTGCACGTATTTTCTGGGCATATCTGCCGACATGATTGAATGTATTTTCTGGGCAAATCTGCTCACATTATGTGTATTTTCTTGAGAAAACCTGCACAATTATGTGAATTTTCTGGGGAAAGGGTCACCAAAACTTGGGCCCACTGTCTTTGCGTTGCACTTTTCAAGGGAACCTGAGGTGAGAATAATATTGAGGCTGCCATATTTCTCTCCTTTTAAGCAATACCAGTTGCCTGGTTGCCGTTCTGGTCCTCTGCCTCTTATTCTTTCAACCATAGACCCTGAACAAGCATGCAGCAGGTCAGGGGTTTCTGACAATATTTTCAGAACTGAGAAGATTAAGCTGCATGCTTGTTGCTGGTGTAATTCAGTTTATTACTGCAGCCAAATAGATCAGCAGGGCCGCCAGGCAACTAGTATTGTTTAAAAGGAAATAAATATGGCAGCCTCCATATCACTCTCACCCCGGGATCACTTTAAATTACAGTTAGCTCCGCCCTTATCCGGGCATTGCCACGCCCATTTTTGCCGCGCCGCTACGCGCCGCAGGTTCTGTCCACACCCATTTTTTGCCGCAGCGCGCTACGCGCGCCGCAGGTTGTAGCCACGCCCGTGTTTTGCAGGGGGCCCCACAATTGATATTTTGCACAGGGGCCCACTGCTGGCTGTGTCCGCCACTGACACATGGATCTGACTAGGGTCTGATCGCTAACACCGAAGTATTCGCAACAGACAAGGAGCAAATGCCAACTCCAGCCTAATATAGGGAAAGGCAACTCAAGCAGCCCGCCCAGGAACGCCCCAGCCAATCAGCAAGGAACACAGCGGAGCTGGAGTCAGCTGACCTGCATGCCAGCTGACTCGTCTCCTAAGACTATAAAGATGCTGGCGCTCGTGCTGCCCTGTGAACAGCCGAGAGCCCCGTCCTGTTGGAGATCGTGGGTGGCCCCTGTGAGGCCGGGACGGCGGCCGTGATGACGTCAGATGCGGGAGCAGCGGTCGCGCTCTCCGCAGTAGAGGTAACGCTCTCCATCCTGACACCCTGTCTGTCTATCTGCTGTCTCTACATTCATGTCAACTCACTTCCTTAAACTTTAAATGAACAAAACAGAGATTGTGATATTTCCTCCTTCTCATTTTGCTTCCCCACCAATAGTGACCATCAATGCAGAAACACCCCAATAACCTCAACTCCTAAAGATTGATGTCTGGGGGTAATTCTGGACTCTACAGTCATAGGAGTTAGTGGAGGCAGTGAACTTCCAATGTTACCCACAGCAAATATAGGCTTGTCTTAAAGGTGTGTTTTGAAAGTTTGAAAAAATGTAAAGGATGGAAACCGAGAGCCCAATATGGTGTAGTAAGTCTTGGTAAATTGGACAAGACAAAACAACAAATAGGAAATATACTCACAAGTCTGGGTTACCGCTAAGGCAACCACTGATGGTGCAGGTGGGGAGAATTATAACCTGACCCCACTCAGGTCTAAGAAGTCGCTCTCTGTAGACAGGAAAAGGCAGGGATGCACCCCTCCACCAAGGGTGGACTAGATCAACAAGGGATGAGGAGTAACAGAGGCGCCAGATTAGTGTAAAAGGTTTAAAAACCGCTTAAAAGGAGGGGGGTTGGTGGTTACCGCCCTCAAGTAAAAAGTGACCAGCCAATGAGTCATATATAAATAACCAATATAATTTATTTAAAATCTCCAGGCAAGCAACGCGTTTCACGGGTACAAAGCCCGCTTCATCAGGCAATCAGTTTGGAGATACACTGAAGAGACAGAGAAAAAAACGACAAAGAAAAGCAAAAAAATTCATAAACATACAGAAAAATACACAAATAAACGAGATAGAATTGCTATATTCTATCTCGTTTATTTGTGTATTTTTCTGTATGTTTATGAATTTTTTTACTTTTCTTTGTCATTTTTTTCTCTGTCTCTTCAGTGTATCTCCAAACTGATTGCCTGATGAAGCGGGCTTTGTACCCGTGAAACGCGTTGCTTGCCTGGAGATTTTAAATAAATTATATTGGTTATTTATATATGACTCATTGGCTGGTCACTTTTTACTTGAGGGCGGTAACCACCAACCCCCCTCCTTTTAAGCGGTTTTTAAACCTTTTACACTAATCTGGCGCCTCTGTTACTCCTCATCCCTTGTTTTGAAAGTTTGTTTGAAGGTTTCCAGGATCAGAGCATGAAGGACAGGCTGTGGGTGAGCACTCCCAGGAGAGGTGATACTTGTGAGAAATCCTGGAGTAAGAGTAGGATAAAAAGAATACGTTTAATAAAGGTGCCCGGTAAAAAGGGAACAGGGTAATGCCAATAGTAGAATATCGGTTATTTTCGCAAATTGTTCTACTATCCTGATAGTAGACTATTGGTAATTATTCCAATATTCTCTATAATAATCTCCCTGTGTCCCTGCATGTGCTGTCTCTGTGTAGCTGGTCCTTATTTTGGCTACTGCGCATGTGCGCAGCACAGACCAAACCTCACAGAGACAGGAGGATGGGGCCAGGGAGCCGGGTGGGCATGTGAGTGGGCAGCCGGGTGTGCGGCGGATGTGTGCGTGGGCCCACCAGGTGCACGTGCGTGCGCAGTAACATGCGGCAGGCGGTGGCGAGAAACAGACCCTAGAGCCAGTTTTTAAATGGGCTTGGACCTGCTAGTTCTACTATAACTCTCTTTAATGTTCCCTCCTTCCAGCATGCACCGGCCATAGCGGCAGCTCTGACACCCAAAAGAAGAGTACATATAATAGAGGCAGGCAACAGCTTTCTTGGTGCCTAAGATAACAAGCAGCAATTAGACAAGACAAATAGACAAATAACATTTATATCGCGCTTTTCTCCTGGCAGACTCAAAGCGCCAGAGCTGCAGCCACTAGGACGCGCTCTATAGGCAGTAGCAGTGTTAGGGAGACTTGCCTAAGGTCCCCTACTTAATAGGTGCTAGCTTACTGAACAGGCAGAGCCGAGATTCGAACCCTGGTCTCCTGTGTCAGAGGCAGAGCCCTTAACCAGTACACCATCCAGCCACATATTAACACATTAACTACCACCTTCTACATTCATCTCAAAAATGTTTCCATAATCTGTACCTTCCTTTCACTGGAGGATATCTGTATGCTTATCCTAACCTGTAAGCATATGCTAACCTTAACCACCATGAGGGGTTAAGGTTAGGCACCGGGGAAGGGGGGTTAAGGTTAGGTGCCACCATGGAGCGTTAAGGTTTGGTGCCAGGAGGGAATTAAAGGTTAGGCACCACCATGGAGGGTTAAGGTTAGGTGCCAGGGGGGAGCTTAAGGTTAAGCACTACCATGGCGGGTACATGGTTAGGCACAACCATGGGGAAGGCTAAGGTTAGCCGCCACCATGAAAAATTAGGGTTATATTTTAATAGTGGCTACATCTGGTGGCTTTTTTAAAATGGAATCATGCTCATCAGCTACAAACAGGTGCCTTTTTATATATTAAATCACGTTTATTGGCTACATCCAATGCCGTTTTATAAACAAAATCATGCTCATCGGCTACAGATAGGAGCATTTTTATAATACAATCACGTTTATCGGAAACAACCCTTTATAAACAAAAACATTTATCAGCTACATTCGGGCCCTTTCATAAGCAAAAATCATGTTTATTGGCTACATCCAGTGCCCTTGTATAAATTAAATCACATTTATCGGCTGCATCCGGTGCCCTTTTTTCCAGGTGCCTTTTTTTACATGAACGCCCATCAGAGTAGGTGACAAAGGCTGGGATGCTTATGCAGAGCTGCAAGCAAAGCAAAATAACTCACCTGCCCACTTATTCCTCATTTCTTTTCCAGTCTGCATACACTTTGACATGTGGCATCTGTGCATTCATGCCAGTGGGAAACAGTGAGTGGTGTCAGTGAAGAGACCTCAGGATACTGGAGCTCATTGATCATCAGTAGAAAGGAGCAATGTGTCAAGCTCAGGCTCCGCTACTCCCTACCCTGCAATGGGGGTTGGGAGGAAGGAGATCCTAGGAGGCATAAAGGCTACCTGATGATAATATTGAGTGAGGAAGCACAATGGCTACCTGAGGCTAATATCTGAGGTGGGTGGTAAGTAGAGATGACCCAAACATTTATAACAATGGAGAGCCTAGGAGCCAAAATTTAAAGATGCTTTTTGCTGTGTGGCGGGGAGCGGCGATGTGTGGCGGAGGGTGTTCGGAGAGCTGGAGAAGGTCACAAGATAGATGGATAGATTTTTTTAAAGGTAAAGGTAAGTATTTTGGGCTGTTATAGCTCAGGATAGAAAGCCCCAAGCTGCCGTGGCTCTGCATTCTGGCTATCCCAGCCTCCATGGGGGACAAGGGGTTAATGAGGCTCGGGAGGGGGGCCCCACGTCATTTTTTATATTTATATTTTTTATATTTATATATTTTTTTATATTTCCCACACTCTACTCGGATACTTTTTATCCCCATAACCAAAAAGTGGGTGAAGACAAATACACTTTTAACTGGGAAAATGTAAACTGCAGCCATTCTTACACTGGTAATAGAAGGGTTCTCAAACTTTGCACAGTTGAATTCAGAAAAGGGGGTGGAGCCACAAACAGCCAATTAGATTTGTTTCATTTCAATGCAATTTATTGATGCCAAAGACCACAAAGCTCACAAACTTGGTCATTGAGTAATTGTATGTTAGGGTTAGGGTTATAAAAAGTGGGTACAGCCAACACCAGCGAAATACATACGCGGGCAATGGGTCATTAGTGGGTGGAGACAAGTACAAATTTCACTGGGAAAATGTAAACTGCTGCCATTCTTACACTGTTAATGGTAGGGTTCTCAAACTTTGCACAGTTGGTCACTGGGTGAATGGGATTAATATTCAGAAAAGTGGATGGAGCCTACAAAAGTCAATCAAAATTCACCTATTGCTTTTCAAAGGGAATATTTAATTGCTGCCATTCTTGCACTGTTAATGACACAAGCCTAAAACCTGCTACAATTGGTAATTGGGTGACTGGGGTTTAAAGAGAGTCTGAAGCGAAAATAAATCTCGCTTCAGACCTCATAGTTAGCAGGGGCATGTGTGCCCCTGCTAAACCGCCGCTATCACGCCGCTAAACGGGGGTCCCTTCACCCCCAAATCCCCTCGATGGAGCGGGGGAGTGCTTCCTGGTGGGGGCAGGGCTAACCGCTGCAGCCCTGCCCCACGCGCGTCTGTCAGCGCGTATCTCCGCCTCTCCCCCGCCCCTCTCAGTCTTCCTTCACTGAGAGGGGCGGGGGAGAGGCGGCGATGCGCTGCTGATAGACGCGACTGGAGGCAGGGCTGCAGCCGTTAGCCCTGCCTCCAGAAACGACCAAGTCTGCGACCAAGTCTTGCGGGGGTGGGTTTGGGGGTGAAGGAACCCCCGTTTAGCGGCGCAATAGCGGCGGTTTAGCAGGGGCACACATGTCTCTTTAAATTCAGAAAAGAGGGTGGAGTCACAGCCAATCATATTTGTTTCATTAAAATGCAAATAAGTAATGCCAAAGACCATAAAGCTCCCAAACTAGGTCATTGAGTAATTGAGAAATTGTGTGTCAAAGTTAGAAACAGTGGGTGGAGCCAACAACAGCCAAATACATACCTGGGCTGGGCAATCCCAGGCCATCAGCTACTAAAAAAATAAATACATTTATTTACATGTTAATATATTGTTTTGTTATTTTACCGCAGTAACTTTGCAGCTTTTTTCCTCTAACTTTAACATCGATTTTCTCAAAAACGATAAGGTGTTTTTGAATTTTCCCCTCTTGTTCCTAATGTCCTCCATAACATATCCTGCAAATTTGGTGTTTCTATTAACCGCTAAAGTCGGCGCCCGTTCGCCTGCCATTTAAGTTCATGGAGCCTGGCTGCAAACGTTCTGTTTGCGAACATTTGCAGTAAATTTGCATTCAAAATTTGATGTTTGCTACATCGCTAACTATAGGCATTACCCTGTGCCCTTTTTACTAGGTGCCTTTATGAAATGTATTTCTTCGTCCAGGCTTGATGTCTACATTAATGACATCTTTCATATTCTGAGACATTCTTTATGTCTCTGTAGGCTCCCACTTTTACATCACATTATGACATTTTATCCAGCTTGTTATATATCCATTACATTTTTATCCATGATCACTTAAATATTCAATGTTATGTGTAGCACCGTTTTAATGTTTCTGCAAATATCCTGTCATCAATTGCCGAGAACCCTCTGAAGAAGTGTATACTGCAAAACACATGTCAAGCGCTTACAGCTTTTGTTATTTACTGTGTTTTGATAGCATCACTGAATACAATTTACATATCTACATTCTTTTCATTTGTTGTATGGCCCCGTGTCTGACTGGATATAGCATGGCATACACTTGTGTTTTTCAGCTTTGATCTGCTTTACAGCTGTACAAATCACTGACAATGTGTTTGTGTATAATACAATGCTAATGGGGTCTCTGATTGTTGATCACATTCTATGCTGTGTATGTGATGACTAAGTGCTTTGGCTTCTGGGCTTTTAAGCATGCATGTCTCTAATCTGATTTTACAGAAACATGCATTCCAAGGAAGTGTTTTATGAGGTGATCCTATTTGTTTTGTAATGGATGATAAATAATATACTTACCATTCTCCAAACTAACTAATGGGTAGTGCATCCTCACCGTACTCTTGCCTAAAGAGACTGATAAGTGTATTATTCTACTTGGTATGTAAGCTAACCTCTCCTTTGTGGGAAAGTTTAGAGTAGAGAACTGTTGTACATCTATAAACTCCAGTATACCTTAAACATTTAATATCCTTGTTAACTTGACAGACAAGATTGTTCAATAATCATTAACTGATTTAAATACAGAGCAGTGCACTAGGGAGTGTTTACTGTCTGTCTGCACTGAGAGGATTCATCTTCAGCTTGTCTCTCTGTCTCATTTGTATGATGCCCTCTAGTGGCTCCTCACATTACGTGCACAGGGGCTCCTAGAGATGAGACTGCAATAGACAAGCTGAAGATGCATTCTACCGGTGCCGATCAGTAAGTAAAAATTTCGCTGTGCACCACTCTGAATGTGCTGGGTAGGGATGCTCATTTCCAGAACGGAACTCGGAAATCTGATTTCTGCGGAAATACTGCATTACTGCAATTCGGTAATTTTAGCCCAATCACAGAACGCAAAATCAATGGACCAATCAGAGAATGCAGAAACAACTCGGAAGTATTTGGCCAATCTAAGAATGCAAAAAATGACCAAAAAAAACTCTCTACTCGGAAATCTCAACTCGGAAATCGGAAACAGATCGAAAATCTGTGGAATCGGTAATCGACATTGGCAGAAATCGGAATTTCTGCGGAATCGGAAATCAACATTTCCGACCATCCCTAATGCTGTGTGTGGAGGATGACACTTGGAGGGGGATTACACATAACACATACCTCTCCGCCAGGGGGCACGTTACAGAGGGGAAACAGAAGCCATCTAAGCATACCACTCCAGCGGGGGGGGGGCACATTCCAGGGGGACACTTTGAGGACATCACCTACACAAACCTCTCCAGCTGGGGGCACATGCACTTCTCATATTTTATCACTTATAAAGCTGCAGCATGTAAAAACGTGTAGATAGAAAAAGCAACATAGATAATAAAGATTTTTTATTAAGAAATATTGATTTTTTTTTTTTGGGCAGCAACATTTTTTGTAGTACTGTTTAAATAGTGTGTAATGTAAATACATGGCATGGGGGAAACATGAGCAGTACAGGTCACTCTGCACTACTCAGTCTAAAGCTAATTCAGACTTAGGAGGTGCACAGTAGGATCTCCATTTCTTACCCTTGGCTTACTGTATACTCGGGTCACATTTGTTTCCTATTTTATAAGGCAAAGATTGGGGAGGTTGGCCTATTCGCTGATCTGCTTATATTCGAGTATATACAGTAAACCAGTAAATAAATATGAGTTATATGAACAAACAGTGTAAGGAATTTGTGTTTTAAATACTGTGCCTGCACATACTGCATATACATAATGCATTCTATGTACAAATAACCTTGTTATAATGCTGAATGTCATAAGTGAGGGAAAGTATACCACTCAACCTCATTCACCTCAATCAGAAGTGCTAGACCCTGGGCTGCACGAAGATTTACTTCAAAACAAAGTCTACAGACTCCGGGGTGTAAAAAAAAATCCAAAAAGCTGTATTTAGACAGCAGGTACAACAGATAAATCGGCTAACATGTTTCGGACTGAACGCCCTTAGTCATTTAACTAGGGAACTGGGGAATATGGCAAAACTGCTGCCAGAAACACAAGAAGAGAGGCATGCAGATTAAAGCTGGAAACAAAAATATCAGAGATGAGCACTATCATATCATGATATGAGCACTGCTGCATCTGTTTACCACTGGTTCCCTGCACTACTGTAGTATGTACCATGTTGTACTTCTCATTTTCTCTTGTTAATTGTTAATCTACCCATAGGAGAAAAGGGAAGTAATGCGTTAGTTAATGTGAGCTTATAAGTAGTAACTAGAAGGGAAGCAACCTTGAAAACAAATAATAATAATAGCATTGTCACTTACCTGATACAGAATCTGTGAGAAAACACAGTATTTATTATCATTAAGATGAATAAATTAACACACACTAGCATGGCATTGTATTAAAAGAAATCTTGCTTTTTGCTTGGAATTATTTATATGCTCTGACATCAGCTTGGCATTTTGCAATAATGGCATGTCCAGATAGAATTGATGATTCCTCCTCCCTTATAACTGGATATGAATTCATAGGTTTTAGCACCCCCAGTAAATAGGACACTTGAGTCTCATATTTGAATTCACCAACATTTCTATGACAGATTTAGATAAAACGGTCTTCAAGAAGTGATTGTCATTACATTCAGAAAAGAGCTCCATCTCTTTAACACATAACTACTATGCCATTTCAGTGTAATTCTGCTCAAATTTCAAACATTTCTAGTTAACATAATCAAGTGGCATGAAATGTCCTTTAAAATGGCAAGTATACAGCATCATCTCAATTGGTACTTAGCAACGGTTCTTCTTCTACAGAATGCACAATAGCTTTCAGCAGGGAGTTTTTAAGCATTATGGCTTGAGTGTACATGATCAATCAATGTAAATCTGAATACTTGTCACAGAAATTCCAGTTTTCTATAACATAGGTCTGACCAGTTTACCTAAACATTTCTTGAACTTACAAATTTGTATCTTTATAGATACATTTACTTTTCCCCCCTAAAAAAATGAACATCCTTATTATTATTGTTTCATCTTCATTATTACAATCATTGATGTCATTTTTAAGTAGAAACTCTAGGGACCTATAAAATACCCTATATACACATTCCTAATCCTCCTCTGACCATAAAAAAAAAACTTTTTTAAAGCTCTATTTGAGTAGTTTAATTTAAAATATAATAATATAAATAATATAGTCATAGTACATCATCCTAGCAGAAGGGCTAATAGGAGGGGTTTATGCTGTCTTCTGTATCAACACAGGGAAGAGAGCAGTAGAAGTAGTAGCGAGTACTGTCCTGTAGGAGGCAGCCACTGCTCAGAAGGTAAATGAGTGGTGACAGAGTGAGGGGAAGTGGGCAGAACGCCACCTGATGAATGATGTCATCTGATGGCATCATGGGCGGACCAGGCCTGCTGACAACTGCCTCTGCAGTGGGCTGTCTCTGAGGTTGTAAGGGACAGCCAATACCAAAGTCAAGAAATAACAGGCATGGCTGGCAGCTTGCGAGCTGTAAAGTTCTAGTCTTCCTAGAGTTTGCTGATGCTGTAGCTAAATGTAGAGATAATCAACCAAATCCTCTGAGTGCTAGTTTAGTTCAGGCAACCCACTGGGAAAATGCTGCTCCTTGTAATTAATCATGGTCAACTTGTACAGAAGGGGGGGGGGGAGGGGGGGTCATACACCTTCTTCTAAAAGAAGAGACCAGCTACATTTGTTGGAAAACTGTACTTTTACTCTAGATTTCTAGTTAAGTCATTATCATATCGGCTGAGGATAACCTGAAGAGTGTATGTGACGTGTACACAGTCAGGCTCCAACTATTGCCGGTATCCAAAATACAGTAATCTAGCCCTAGCTCATTTCTAATCTAACCCAATTGCAAACCCTACAACCAACACCTGTCCCTACTTAATGTAATTTGGGCATGGACAATAGCCAATAAAGATCTACCCCCATATAAGTGGAGTCTCCACTCATGCCTGCTGCATATAATTATCCTTTTCAATCCATTTTCATTATCATCACATTCCTCCAAGCTCTTAATCTTACATGGCTGTGCAGTGGGAATGTAGGTGATCTCTGAGTGCTGCTGCAAGGAGATCCAGTGGGGTCTGTACCTCCTCACACTAGTACCAGGAGACGACCCATCCATGAGTGGGGGGTAAGGTCAACACCAGCTCACACGCTGCAACTCCTCCCCACATTGCACACAAGCCAGCATAATATGTAATTGCCATTATGCTCTTGGTGTCTATGTTGGACTATGGCCAACATAAGGAGCTGGGGAGAACAATCCACTGTAGGACTAAAGGTAGCCAAACATCTAGTGATGTATGGGCAGATTCGGCCAAGAGACAAATCTCTCTCTAATCAAATCTGATAAAAGAGATCTGTCAGCTGCCCATACACCACAGGCCGATTCTCGATCAATTTCAGCATGAAATCTCTTGGGAATTGCCCTTGTGCACCGCATACATCCGCCTCGCATCCGGGCGCTGTGCCCCCCTAATGAAAAATGTCCCCCGTGTTGAGTACAAGGTATACATTACCTTTCCCACGACTCTGAGTTGAATGCGCCCGGAGCCTGTGGAATCTAGTGGAGGCGGCAGAAAGGTAATGTATTACATGCACGAGGCACATTTTTCATTAGGGTGGACAGCGCCGGGGGTTTCCTCGCGTTCATCGATTCACGATTCAATATGATTTGAGTCATCAATTTCATCATGAAATTGCATGCCGTTACTGCCATGCCCCCGATCTAGCAAGCCGGCCCAACATCTTGCAGCATACGTGATCGACTATGCGACCAATTTCAGAACCAAAATTGGTCGCATTGTCTGTCCGGCATGCACTTGGTGGCACTGATTTTCATCCAATTCGATTATAATAATAATCGAATTTTGATGGTCGATCAGCCACCAAGTCACCTGATGTATGGCCACCTTAAGTCTCACAATGGATTAGAAAGGGTTAACGCTGTTTTAACTGTGTTTTAGTTTTTTTGTGTTTTCTGGAGTTTTGTCTGAAAATGAAACCTAATGTATCACTCAATTTTTTTAGCGAACTGTAAAATGCCAATATACCGTGCCATGTCCATTTACACGCATATGCCATAAATACTATTTAAACATACTGAAAAGTAGAAAACACATGTAGAGCTTTTGATTTCAAAAGTTTAGGCTCCCTTCACACTGTGCCCATTGCATTACGTTGCAATGGAAAATATCCTCACATCACAATGCGATGCAATAATATTCCTATGGGATGGTCACATTGATTGCGATGCAGTGCATTCTGTCAGGATAGCACACAGCATGCAGTGCACTTACAGGCCAACATGGGTTTTTACAGTGGCAATACATTCATTGTACTGTATGCCTCACTGCCACCACTATCGGGTAACTTTTCGGCACAGTTGTGCTGCGATGTTATTGCAATGAAATGTACACAGTGTTAAAAGGACCCTTATAGATGAATGCCTCTTGTACACATATACATTTTGCAAGTGACGCAACATAACCAAACAATTTATTATTTATTTTCCTGTTATTCAGTTTGTTCACTTTGCAGTTGAAGTAAGACCCTGTTTTGGTTCTATATATTATTTTGTGCACAAATACAATACTGCAGTTACCATGGCATGAATATACTACATTTTAAGAAGTACACACTGGAGTATAAGACATTTCTACCATTTCAGTCTATTTTTTTGTCTTTTCACCTTAGTGATTATTAAATTGTATTAAAACTCTATTCAATTATTTGGTTTTAGATTTATAAAGTGTTGTCTTGTATATTATTAAGAATCAGCTTTGATTCTTCTTTATAAATAATGTTCCACAGACCTATGACATTCAGCATGTGAAGTGCTAGGTTCAAGAGATTAAGGGCAATGACTGCCATCTAGCTCACTTTTATTTCCATCTCAATGCAACCTTGCATCACTATACATCTGTTTTGTTGATTCACAAGAGCTCTTCAGATGCTATACAGTTGATTTTGACAAGTGCTACAATTTTAAACCGGTGAATAATTCTTACAGTGATGATTTCAATAGGGATATTATAATTTAGAGCAATGCTACCTTTCCTTAGGAAAATAAATTGCAAGTAATATGCTGTGCACTTCATGATCTAATTGTATTTTCTAATTTGAACCTTGCATTCAACTGAGAATTTTTAACATTGAAATAAAAATTCTGTATGTCGCTATATATTGTATCTTTACACGCTTATGTTGTGCATCATTGGGCAATATGTAAAAGTATACAGCAAAGCGGTCATTTGTATGACTGTTGAAATCTCCATAAAAGCTTTGTATGAATTTTAAAACATTAAACACTATGTCAACTGTAAATCAGGGAACCAGTTAACACAAATCAAAGTTTGATTAAGATTACTCCAATTTGCTTAATACCAAACTCCATGCAAATAACTCAGTATTTAGATACATAGTTTATTGACCACAAATGTATTTTCATACAGCTGGTTCTGTGTTTAAAATGTATTTAGCATATCCAGATAGACCACATACTCATGCTCTTCTTATGCACTCCAGTACATGCAGTTAGGTCAGGGGGACATGCTAACTGGACCGTGCTGAGAATACAAAACTGAATCAGCCATCAAGCTAATAGTGCAAAGGCCTGTTCAAACTTACACCTTTTTTCCGCAAGCAGCTGAAGGTGGTGAATTTGGTGGACAGGCCATTAAGTTCCATCTAAGTTTTCATTCTTAGACCCGACATGAGACATTTTATGGCTGCTGGATAATGCCACCACTTGTTAAATGTGACACGTGTGGTGTTACCAAAATCTGGCATTTGGCTGCATGTAAGTGCCGCTAAATGGCGCTTGTGGCTGGCAGCTGGGAGGATGAACTGTTTGACAAGTACAGTTCAACCGCCAGTGGAAAAGAGATCTACTGCTTGCCACACACATTGGTCCTGATAGATATTTGGAAGATCACAGACTGTACCAACTATGCAGGTGGTTTACTGAAGCAAATGTGTAATGAAGCTTTACTGTGTTCATTTTAAATAGCCAGTAAGATACTGAGAGATAAATGGGATGTTTGCTGCATGTATGAACATGTTCAAACTTATTACACTAATATGCCACTGTACTTCAGTGAAAATTTTATTCAGTAATCACCTATACTGTTGGTAAATTTTTTGATCACTGAGATAACTGAGATCAATTCTGCCAGTGTGTAACCCAGAATTATCACTTCCCCATCTCTGTGCAGCTGGCGGAGCTACACAAGTGATCACATTCACTCTGGAAACAGTATTAGATTGTATCACACACACGCACCACCATAACAAGGAAGTAGTGCTGAGAACAGTGCATTGCTCAGCACTGCTGCTAGTGTGAATGAACTCTTAAACTGAATACCCACCAGCAGATGTGTCTGCTACCACAAAAGATGATTGCAGATGTGGCTAGATGGATCGGTGAAATGTTCGTTCATCGGCGGCAATCCCAGACACATCTGGCCACATGCACAATCGTCGTTTGCTTAGGCGGACACAAGCGATCATGTTTACATAATAGTACGTTGAACCAGTGCTAGATGAGGATCTAAACAATCCTAAACGATTTATGGACCTGTCATTCATTCAAAATTAAATGATCGCCACAGATGTCGTGCGTCGGTTAACATTTTTGATGACTTTTCGTTAAACTATGTTGTGCGATATATATCAAAAGAATCATTCATCATGCAAAATTGTTTTTGAAAAATGATTTGGGGGGTATGGGCCTTTAGGGAATGAACACACTACTGCACTTCTGCACACTTTTCAGCAAAACATCAATATTACAGAGTGAGGGCCGGTTCACACTATGGGCTTGATTCACTAAACCATGATAACTCTAATATAACACCTTATCAAAGATATCACACCTTATAAAAGTTAACACGCCTTATCAGAGTAGCAAAGTGAGCACTACGAAGTTATGCCTGCTAATTGGCAATGACACTCGTCCTGCCCTGAGCCCCTGCGGGTTTGTAGCGCTCGCTATGCTACTCTGATAAGGGGTGTTAACTAGTGTTGGGCGAACATCTAGATGTTCGGGTTCGGGCCGAACAGGCCGAACATGGCCGCGATGTTCGGGTGTTCGACCCGAACTCCGAACATAATGGAAGTCAATGGGGACCCGAACTTTTGTGCTTTGTAAAGCCTCCTTATATGCTACATACCCCAAATTTACAGGGTATGTGCACCTTGGGAGTGGGTACAAGAGGAAAAAAAAATTTAGCAAAAAGAGCTTATAGTTTTTGAGAAAATCGATTTTAAAGTTTCAAAGGGAAAACTGTCTTTTAAATGCGGGAAATGTCTGTTTTCTTTGCACAGGTAACATGCTTTTTGTCGGCATGCAGTCATAAATGTAATACATATAAGAGGTTCCAGGAAAAGGGACCGGTAATGCTAACCCAGCAGCAGCACACGTGATGGAACAGGAGGAGGGTGGCGCAGGAGGAGAAGGCCACGCTTTGAGACACAACAACCCAGGCCTTGCATGAGGACAAGAAGCGTGCGGATAGCATGCTTTGTACCACCATGCAGTCATAAATGTAATAAAGATAAGTGGTTCAATAAACAGGGACCACGCGGCAACGCTAACCCAGCAGCAGCACACGTGATGGAACAGGAGGAGGCGCAGGAGGAGAAGGCCACGCTTTGTGAGACACAACAACCCAGGCCTTGCATGAGGACAAAAAGCGTGCGGATAGCATGCTTTGTACCGCCATGTAGTCATAAATGTAATAAAGATAAGAGGTTCAATAAACAGGGACCACGCGGCAACGCTAACCCAGCAGCAGCAGCAGCAGCAGCACACGTGATGGAACAGGAGGAGGCGCAGGAGGAGAAGGCCACGCTTTGTGAGACACAACAACCCAGGCCTTGCATGAGGACAAAAAGCGTGCGGATAGCATGCTTTGTACCGCCATGTAGTCATAAATGTAATAAAGATAAGAGGTTCAATAAACAGTGACCACGCGGCAACGGTAACCCAGCAGCAGCAGCAGCACACGTGATGGAACAGGAGGAGGCGCAGGAGGAGAAGGCCACGCTTTGTGAGACACAACAACCCAGGCCTTGCATGAGGACAAAAAGCGTGCGGATAGCATGCTTTGTACCGCCATGTAGTCATAAATGTAATAAAGATAAGAGGTTCAATAAACAGGGACCACGCGGCAACGGTAACCCAGCAGCAGCAGCAGCAGCAGCAGCACACGTGATGGAACAGGAGGAGGCGCAGGAGGAGAAGGCCACGCTTTGTGAGACACAACAACCCAGGCCTTGCATGAGGACAAAAAGCGTGCGGATAGCATGCTTTGTACCGCCATGTAGTCATAAATGTAATAAAGATAAGAGGTTCAATAAACAGGGACCACGCGGCAACGCTAACCCAGCAGCAGCAGCAGCAGCAGCACACGTGATGGAACAGGAGGAGGCGCAGGAGGAGAAGGCCACGCTTTGTGAGACACAACAACCCAGGCCTTGCATGAGGACAAAAAGCGTGCGGATAGCATGCTTTGTACCGCCATGTAGTCATAAATGTAATAAAGATAAGAGGTTCAATAAACAGGGACCACGCGGCAACGGTAACCCAGCAGCAGCAGCAGCACACGTGATGGAACAGGAGGAGGCGCAGGAGGAGAAGGCCACGCTTTGTGAGACACAACAACCCAGGCCTTGCATGAGGACAAAAAGCGTGCGGATATAGCAGCAATGCTTTTTGCCGCCATGCAGTCATAAATGTAATACAGATGAGAGGTTCAATAAACAGGGACCGGAAACGCTAAACCATCCCAGATGTTCATCGGTCATGTTACTTGGTTGGGGTCCAGGAGTGTTGCGTAGTCGTTTCCAATCCAGGATTGATTCATTTTAATTTGAGTCAGACGGTCTGCATTTTCTGTGGAGAGGCGGATACGCCGATCTGTGATGATGCCTCCGGCAGCACTGAAACAGCGTTCCGACATAACGCTGGCTGCCGGGCAAGCCAGCACCTCTATTGCGTACATTGCCAGTTCGTGCCAGGTGTCTAGCTTCATGCCCGGTTTCAGGTCCAGCGGTGCCAGCCACAAATCCGTCTGTTCCTTTATTCCCCTCCAAATTTCCTCCCCTGTGTGCTGCTTATCCCCAAGGCAGATCAGCTTCAGCAACGCTTGCTGACGCATGCCAACAGCTGTGCTGCACTGCTTCCACGATCCTACTGCTGCTGGTGCTGGGTTAGCATTTCCGGATGAGGTACAGCTTTGAGATGCGTTGGAGGAGAAGGAGTCAGAGAGGTAGGTGCTGCTGTTGTTATCCAGCTGTTTGCGGCGTGGGCAACACCCGCGCCGTAGCAGGTGAGGAATCGCTGCCAGGCTCCACAAGGTTCACCCAGTGCGCGGTAAGGGAGATGTATCGACCCTGGCCGAACGCACTCGTCCAGGTGTCAGTGGTGAGGTGAACCTTGCAGGCAACGGCATTCTTCAAGCTTCGGGTTATTTAGCTGACCACGTGCTCATGCAACTCAGGCACTGCAGAGCGCGCAAAGTGGTAGCGGCTGGGAACCACGTAACGTGGGATGGCCACTGACATCATGCCCTTGAAGCTGTTTGTCTCCACCACTCGATATGGCAGCATTTCGCAGGCCAGAAGCTTGGCTATGCTGGCTGGCTGTTACTGCCACGGCCCGGGGGTCATTTGCTGGCAATTTCCTCTTGTGCTCAAACATCTCAGAAACAGACAACTCAACCGTAGCGCTGCACACCGAAGGGCTGTTGGTTGTTGTGTTTGATGAACACTGGGAGACCTCAAGAGCACTAGTCCGGAAAGTGACAGTGTCAGCATCGTCTGATGTTTGTGAATGTTGTGAACCACGCAATGGCTGGGCTACTGCTGCTGCTGAGGCGGGTCTGGTGGTGAGTCTGGTGAACCCAAGGGAGGCAGTGTTGCTGGTGGTACCCTGTCCTGCCGCGTTTGCCCACAGAGTGGGATGTTTGGATAGAATGTGGCGGCTCATGCTGGTGGTGGAGAGGTTGTTAATACTTTTCCCCCTGCTCAGGCGGGTCTTGCACACCTTGCAAATCGCCATGGTAACATCCTCAGTGCAGTCTTCAAAGAAAGCCCAGACTTTAACTGGCTGAGGACTCGGACCTCGTGCGTGATGTGCTGGTGCTGCTTAACCCACTGCTGGACGCTTGAGAGGTCATCCAAGTAATTATCTGGTCCTGTTCTTTTGGATCTGTGAGGGTTGTTGTCCTGGACAACATGGGCAGTATTGAGTGGGTTTTCTTGGGTGCTCCCCTGTGGCCTGTACGTGAACCGTCAGGGGAAACACCTCTTCCCTTGCCCCTCCCTCTTTCACCGGATTTCTTCCTCATTTCACTTATCCTTAAAGTACACGCTGACTGGCAGCAGTACAGTGGCAGTACAGAAATGCTATACAGTGGTGGGTGAGCGGTGTACCACTATTGTCAGCAGTGACACAGAGCACAATGCTATACAGTGGCGGGTGAGCGGTGTACTACTGTTCCCAGCAGACACAGAGTGGAAGTAAACACAATGCTATATAGTGTGGCTGAGCCGTGTACACAGAGTGGCATTAAACACAATGCTATATAGTCTGCTATATAGTCACCCCGAACAGGGTGATGTTCTGCAGAACCCGAACAGTGGCAAACACTGTTCGCCCAACACTACTGGGAGGGAACGCAGATTTTAGTACCTAAACACACGATACAACATGTTTTCCGGGGTCGGACTCTGAGGCACATACAGATGGTCCCGATCATCATCCTCATCATACAACTCTTCTCCTGAGTCTGACCCACCCACCACCTCTGCCACCCCAACATCCCCAGACACAGACCCCTCATCGTCCTCAACATTAACTTGGGATGCTGGCCTGAGCCAGACCTCCTCCTCCACATCAGGCCCCATCATCTCCTCAATGGCAGCCCTCATTAATCGCTCTGGCGACGGACTGATGGACACAACGTTCTCCTCCGGGGAGGGCTGCTGCTGACCACTGGCTGCTGGGGTGGATGTTATAGCTTGCGTGGGGCGTTGGCTGTTGCTGTTGTTGGGAGTGCTGCTCACAGCGGAGGTCTCTGGGGAACTCATGTTGAGCTCATATAGTGGTTGACGGTGAGTGGAGTATTACTGATCCCAGCAATATACACACTGACTGGCAGAGTACGCAATGCTATATAGTGTGGCTGAGCGGTGTACACAGAGTGGCAGTAAACACAATGCTATATAGTCTGGCTGAGCGAGCGGTGTACTACTGTTCCCAGCAGAATCAGAGTGGCAGTAAACAATGGTATATAGTCTGGCTGAGCGGTGTACATAGAGTGTCAGTAAACAATGGTATATAGTCTGGCTGAGCGAGCGGTGTACTACTGTTCCCAGCAGAATCAGAGTGGCAGTAAACAATGGTATATAGTCTGGCTGAGCGGTGTACACAGAGTGTCAGTAAACAATGGTATATAGTCTGGCTGAGCGGTGTACACACAATGCTATATAGTCTGCTATATAGTGTCAGTAAACAATGGTATATAGTCTGGCTGAGCGGTGTACACAGAGTGTCAGTAAACAATGGTATATAGTCTGGCTGAGCGAGCGGTGTACTACTGTTCCCAGCAGAATCAGAGTGGCAGTAAACAATGGTATATAGTCTGGCTGAGCGGTGTACACAGAGTGTCAGTAAACAATGGTATATAGTCTGGCTGAGCGGTGTACACACAATGCTATATAGTCTGCTATATAGTGTCAGTAAACAATGGTATATAGTCTGGCTGAGCGAGCGGTGTACTACTGTTCCCAGCAGAATCAGAGTGGCAGTAAACAATGGTATATAGTCTGGCTGAGCGGTGTACACAGAGTGTCAGTAAACAATGGTATATAGTGTGGCTGAGTGGTGTACACAGAGTGTCAGTAAACAATGGTATATAGTCTGGCTGAGCGGTGTACACAGAGTGTCAGTAAACAATGGTATATAGTCTGGCTGAGCGAGCGGTGTACTACTGTTCCCAGCAGACACAGAACAGTACACAGAATGCTATATAGTGTGGCTGAACGAGCGGTGTACTACTGTTCCCAGCAGACACAGAACAGTACACAGAATGCTATATAGTGTGGCTGAACGAGCGGTGTACCACTATTCCAAGCAGACACAGAACAGTGAACAGAATGCTATATAGTGTGGCTGAGCGAGCGGTGTACCACTATTCCCAGCAGACACAGAGTGGCAGTAAACAGAATGCTATATAGTGTGGCTGAGCGAGGTACACAGAGTGGCAGTAAACAGAATGCTATATAGTGTGGCTGTGCAAGCGGTGTACTACTATTCCCAGCAGACACAGAGTGGCAGTAAACAGAATGCTATATAGTGTGGCTGAGCGAGGTACACAGAGTGGCAGTAAACAGAATGCTGAGCGAGCGGTGTACTACTATTCCCAGCAGCGACACACAATGACTGGGGGGGACCCTGGCTAGCGTGGCTGGAGCGCGAACTACCCTGCCTGCCTACCCAAAGCTAAACCCACAGACAAATGGCGGAGATATGACGTGGTTCGGGTATTTATTTACCCGAACCACGTGACAGTTCGGCCAATCAGAGCGCGTTCGGGTCCGAACCACGTGACCCGTTCGGCCAATCACAGCGCTAGCCGAACGTTCGGGGAACGTTCGGCCATGCGCTCTTAGTTCGGCCATATGGCCGAACGGTTTGGCCGAGCACCGTCAGGTGTTCGGCCGAACTCGAACATCACCCGAACAGGGTGATGTTCTGCAGAACCCGAACAGTGGCGAACACTGTTCGCCCAACACTAGTGTTAACTTTGATAAGGTGTGATATCTTTGATAAGGTGTGATATTTGAGTTATCACAGTGTAGTGAATTGAGCCTAACGTGTGTTGCTGTGATTTGGGATGTGCCGCACATTGTATGTGATTTGCAAGGTAACAAAAGTTGATAGACTTTCAAAATACATTTCACAGGGCAGTAACACGATGATGTGTAGTGCATTATAAAGTGTCTGGGGACTGATACGCATTGCTGAAAAGCATACAGAAGTGTTAAGGTGTTTAGTATGGAAGCACTTCACTTTTTTACTCTGAGAGCTTTTGTGAAAGATAATACAGATGTAAAGCCTAAATACTTTTAAAGAAGACCTGCATACTTAACATCCAGATCAGGTAAATATCAAAGTGCTCCCTGCATTATTCTGCATTATAGGCTGGCAGGCTGGGGTTTGCACACAGGCAGGAGGGGGAAACACACAAGCACATGGTGCTGCAGCGTACGTATGAAAAAACAAAAATCAGCAGGAAATAAAGTTAATACATTCAGAAAGTAAAGTGGTATGAAGAAGTGTAAAAGAAAGATAAAACATTGTATTGCCATTAAGTTTTATTATAGATTTAACACAGCGCAGATATACTTTTCTTGGCAAGTGTATATCTCTCCACTTCTCCACCTGTATGCACTCGACGTGCAAAATAAAGCAAACAGGGAGACTTTCAGTGGAATATACAAGAGTTTTTATTACTGGATAAAAGATAATACAGGTGATACGAGGAAGGGCACTTACTTTGAGAGGGTTCCAATCCACTTAGGACCCTCCCTGGCTGATAGCGCTTCCTACCCTGTGTGGTACTCAGGCCCCTCAACTCGACCCTGTATCCGTGTTGCCCGCTCCTGTCCCGACTAGTTTCGGCTACTGCCATCTTCAGGGGATAAACAGGAGCGGGCTAGCTAACACAACATATATATATAAAAAATTTTTAAAACACATAATTACCTCCTCTGTAATTGCCCCCAAGTTCACTCTGACGGACACCGCTGCGGGTGCCGAGTGACTTCCGGTGACATCACGTGTCTTCCGGTTTGTCCGGCGGCATGCGTGCCAGGGGAACACTTCCACGTTCCAACTCTTTCTATTGCGACACTGTTGTCGCATAAACAAATACGCATGGCGCATTACTTTTTATGTATAGAGATACAGCGCCATGCGTACCATAGGAACACTTCCGCGTTCCATTTCATTCAAGGCAATGTGACTGTCGCATACACACATACCTTAATCTTATATGCTTGGACCAATCTGATGTGTGTAATCCAATCTGTACGATTGCACTTTAATATAGAAGATGAGGAAACCCGTGAGATGCTATATACAAGTTAACTTCTTGTACGTACAATTGGAGAAGGGGTGCATTGATGTTTGATAAAAGTTTTTACAAGGAGTGAATTGCTCTTGTAATTTGTATAGAGGAGCGTGGTGTCACATGACCAGAGCCAGTGGGAAGCATAGGATGTGCATCAGAGATCAGAGTTCAGAGCGGACAGAGATGCAGCAGCTGTGTTGACACACAGGAGGCTGCTGAGCAGTGTGCATTGGACAAAAGACTCACCACCCACAGGAAGTGGTTAGTGGAGTGGTAAGAGCCCGTATCAGGCGATTGATATGCCTGGCTGCATAGACATTGTGATTGCCTTTTTTATGGGTTGGCCAAGGGACAGCTGGAGGCACAGTTCAGTATAGAATGGGGGAGGAGCAGGGACACTATAACCTTTTCCTTTTGAAAGACTTTGTGTGCATCACTCTTAGGTAAGGGCCTATTTCCACTACATGCAGACTGGATGCAGAAAGGATGCAGAAAAACTGACTCCAATGAATGCCTATGGGAAAATCTGCATCAGAATAACTGTGTTTAGTGGAAACAGGCCCATAGGCTTTCATTGGAGTCAGTTTTTCTGCATCCATTCTGCATCTAATCTGCGTGTAGTGGAAACAGGCCCTTATAGAGTGAAGCTTTGGGCAATTAGGATAGTGATTTTTGGCACCAAATTAGTGCTTTTCTTCTGCTTTTTCTACATGGCTATGTTAGATGTAGGATCATTTGGAGAGTGATGGAATCTCACACTACACTGCAAGCTCAATTTTAATAGATTTAATCAGAAATCTATTGAACATTGAGGAAACTGCAAACACTGTACTGCTTGAGTGCAAAGGTATGGACCATTCATCTCCCACTGTTTCCGCCCCCATTCTCAAATGGGGATCTTCCAACATGTCCAATCAAATTGTCAATTGACAAGCTACCAAAAATCAATCAAAAGTTAACTGGAGCATTAGATGTCCAGCACATTGGTTGCAAATTAATAAAAAATCAAGGTTAGGAGGAAAGAGTGGACTTAAGGCTGAGTTTTGCACAGGTGACAAATTGCTCATTCTAAGTGACTTACTGCACAAAGAGCTTCTCTATGGACTGTGACAGCCAGCCATTTAAAATGAAGATTTGTATCTGACTATCACTTCCTATATTAAAGCATTTAGGACTTAGGAGAAAAAATACCTCGAAATAAGAAATTTGTAATAATGATGTATGACATTGACCTAAGGATTTAGTGAAAAATTGAATATTCCATTAGCACACAAACCTGCGCTTACCTAGAAAATGGAAGACTTGCTACCTAATGAAAGCTACTAGCTGTCAATCAAATACACAGTCCCTGAATAATTAGTAAAGCTGTTAGATTTGTATGTGGTAAGAATTTTGCAATCATTCCCAGTAAAGGACCATTTAACATCCAAATGTCTTCTTTCATTTTACTTCTAGTAATACTGTCTATGGCATGTTGCATGTTTGGCCATGAGTTACATGATGACATAAAAATTAATTAATAAAGTAAGACAATGAGAAGGTAATACTGGAGATCAGATACTGATGCTCATCTGCTGTGCTGTTCTCCATTGTCTTGACTCATTAATTGATTGCTACAAAATGATCATAGGCGTACAAAATAGCATAAGCCACTGATGACGCTCTTTTCTTTCACACACACACTCTCACACAAACTGTGCTTTACTTACTAAACTCTGCTAGCAATGCACATGTTCTGTACATCACATGAGTTTCACAATGCATGCTACATTGGTTGTATAAACAGTGGTAAAATTGCCATCCTGTCTGTGCACAACAATTTTCACGGAGTTAAGTGAATCAACCACATTAGTAGCCAGTAACACCTGTTACAGTATTTACCTTATAGGTTATACCTTATAGGTTTGTAATTTAGTTCAGGGTCTAATTAACTGTTCACTTACAGGGTCAAAGCATCCTGGAAAAAATTAGTGGCGAATAAATGATGGTAATGAATAGAGTGGCCTGGCCTAGTCATGATAACAACTAAAGGACTGGTTAAAAAGTTTTTTTTTTTTATTGGCCATCAATTTTTGTTAAAATAAATCCAAGAATACAACTATAAATAGTGCATTTTCATGGAAACCATTGACTGACAAAAATAGAATTATTGAATTATCATGAACAGTCCATTCACACCAGTTCAATGTTGGAACCATGTGCACTTTTCTTATGGGTGTTGCTCTGATCTGCACAAACTTTTCATATATAAACTACAAAAATCCCAACATATGGAATAGCCCTTGATCAGGGCACACACTTTAATAAATAATGGGAAATAATGAGAAAGAGATTAAAATTAAGATGATTAAAAACCCTCATTAGGAACAATCAAAAAGCAACGTAGACCATGGGTTTTGCATCGCTCAAGCTGCAGGCAGAGCAAAATTTCATGTCTCCTGACTAAATGTTTTTTCTGTACTTAATATTTCAATGGCACAACATTATTAAATTAAATGTTTTCATGCAGTAATGTAAGTGTAATCTATATGCACTGTTGCCATGTTACTAAGAGATTCATTTCTAAAGTCATGACAACCGCACCAACAATTTACCACTGTCATTTTCTGTGACATCATGGCTGATATTACCAGCAACAAGCAGATGATACAAATTACAAGGATAATTTCTCATTACAGGCAGGTGGTAATACGAGTCAATTTTAGTGATAGGAAGGTGGTGGTAGGCAATATGGATGGTCAATAAGTTTGCAGATTGAAAGTGGACCAATCAAAATCAGCTGCAATGGCATTTGGTTTGGTCCAATTTCAATCTGTTATTGTAGGAGAGGTCAATGACATCAGAGGTAGCAGAGGCAGTGGGAGCAGCGGTAGAAATGGTGGGGTTAATTCATCCAAGTAGGGGTACTCATGGCGTTAATGGTATAGAGTAATAGTGGAATAGCACATCCAAGCAGGTGGTGGTAGAGGCAGCAGCAGGAAAACCAAATCTCTTTGGTAGGAACTACCTTAGACCCCATTCACAGTGGTTCACTGTGGTGTGGTGGTTTGTAACATGGCTTACCACACTGCAATGTGACCTATATGATGTTCACAGTGAGGCGAGAGCGTTGCAGTTTAATGGGATTACTTGTGTTAAGGGTTACAGTACAGCATACTTTTCATTGAACTCTATGCTGTGGTGTATGCAACACGTGGGTAACATACGGCACAAGTTTCCAGATCCATTGCATTGCATTTCTGCTTCTACAGGGAACACAACACAATGGTCACTGTGAACATGGCCTAATGGGTGTGGATAGTGACAACAGTTGCAGCAGAAGACAGGGGCGTCACCAGCATACAGGTGAGCCACACCCCTGCTTGGGGCCTCACACTGCGGGGGGGCTTTGCTCTGCTGCTGGCGGCGGGTGTGCAGGTGGCAGCGGGCAGGCCAGCAGGAGGGTGGATATAGCAGCGGGGATCGGGCAGAGAGAAGTTTCCACTTACCTGCCTCGATCCTGGCCAGAGCTTCTATCTACTTCCTGTCTCATCGTGTGGTGTCTGTCGCTATGGTAACAGCCCCCACTGTGATGACGTAACCGCAGGGGAGCTCTAACCAGTGCAACGCGTGCCAGGACAGGATGAAGACAGAAGCTGTGTGCCTATCAAGTGGAAGCTTCTTTCTGCCCTCTCCCCCCCCCCGCTATATCCACCCTCCTGGCCATCTAACCTATACTGGGGGCACATACCTATCTAACCTATACTGGAGGCATATACCTATCTAACCTATACTGGGGGCATATACTGTATTTTTCGGACTATAAGATGCTCCTGACCATAAGACACACCTAGGTTTAGAGGATAAAAACCAGGGGAAAAAATATATACTAAACCTGATGCATCCATGGTGAAGGGGCATTGTGTGGACTACAGCCCCTTTGTACCCTATGCCCCCTTGTACCTCTTGGGCTTGATTCACAAAGCGGTGCTAACTGTTAGCACGCTTGTGAAAAGCCACTTATCACGCCTAAAAATCCTTTGCGTGCGTTAATTATCGCTCAGGCGCAAAATACCACGCGCAAAGGCTGGAGCGCGCGAAACGTCATGCAGGGCACAACGAAAATGGCGCACCTGATGCGCCTATAACGGCACATTGAATGCGCCCTAAACGTTGCAGTGCATGCGCCATCTTCGTTGCGCCTGGTGCAACGTTTCGCACGCACCGGCCTTTGTGTGCGCAAAGTTTTGTGTGCGGTACTTTGCGCGCGATCTGATTTACTTTGGTGCGTGCTAAGTACTTAGCACCCTAGTTAGCACACCCAAAGTCTTTAGGTGTGCTAACTAGGTTAGCACCGCTTTGTGAATCAGGCCCTTTGTGTCTCCCAGTGTCCTCCTCTGTCCCCCTTATGTCCTCCCGTGTCCTTTCTGTCCTCTCAATGCCTCTTTGTGTCCCCCTTGTGTCCTCCTCTATGCCCCTTTCTGTGGTTCATATTGGCAGGCATTCACAAGTCAGGAACTCCCTGTATTTGGACTATAAGACGCAGTGAATTTTTTTTACCCACTTTTGGGAGAGAAAAAGTGAGTCTTATAGTCCAAAAAATACAGTACCTATCTAACCTATACTGGGGGCTCCTACTTATCTAGGCTATACTGGGGCATATACCTATCTAACCTATACTGCTGCCATATAGCTATCTAACCTGTACTGGGGGCTCCTACCTATTTAGTCTATACTGAGGGCATATACCTATCTAACCTGTGCTGGGGCATATATTTATCTAACCTATACTGGGGGCATATACCTATCTAACCTGTACTAGGGGCTCCTACCTATCTACGCTATACTGGAGGCATATACCTATCTAATCTATACTGGGGAGATATACCTATCTAACCTATACTGGGGGCCATACCTATCTAACCTATACTGGGGGCATATACCTATCTAACCTATACTAGGGGCATATACCTATCTAACCTATACTGGGGGGATATACCTATCTAGCCTGTACAGGGGCTCCTACCTATCTAGGTTATACTGGGGGCATATACCTATCTAACCTATACTGGGGGCATATACTTATCTAATCTACACTGGGGCATATACCTATCTAATCTATACTGAGGGGTACCTACCTATATGACCTATACTGGGGACACCTACCTATCTAATCTATACTGTGGCATCTACATTTCTGACCTATACTGCATGCACCTACCTATCTAATCTATACTGGGGGCATCTACCTATCTAACCTATACTGGGGGCACCTACCAATGTAACCTATACTGCAAGCACCTACCTATCTAACCTATACTGGGGGCATCTACCTATCTAATCTATACTGGGGGCATCTTCCTATCGAACCTATACTGAGGGGTACTTACCTATCTAACCTATACTGTGTGCACCTACCTATCTAACCTATACTGGGGGCAACTATACTAGCTAACCTATACTGGGGGCAACTATGCTGGCTACCTGTATTGGAAGCGCCTACCTATCTAACCTATACTGGAGGCACCTACCTATCTAACCTTTCCTGGGGAACCTACCCTTCTAACCTATATGGGGGCACCTACCTATCTAACCTATACTGGGGCAAATATATTGGCTACCTATATTGGAGGCACCTACCTATCTAACCTATAAGTAATATATAAAAAAGATTTACAAAAACAAGGTAAAAATTACAAAGACACACAACAAGACATAAAATAAAAACGGGAATAAAACGTTACTGGCATACAGATCAGAGCGTTGAGGTAGATATTTCTTACTTAAATGTCCAGGTTTCTTTGGGCTATTCAACGTAACTGGTCTATTCAATGCAGATAATTGTAGTTTCCTTGCTGGAAACTGAATGCAAATGTAATTTACTTTGACATACAGAAAATCAAATTAGCAGCTTCTTCCAGCCAGGTGACCAATTATACCCCAATGCCAGCTTCCAGACTACATACACATCTGAACTAGTACACAGCAGACAGAAAAATGAAAAATATGGCTTTTGTATTATAATCAATATCACAAATGGCTGCTATGTTATGACAAGGGGCACCTACCTATCTAACCTATATAGGGGCACTTACCTATCTAACCTATACTGGGGACAACTATATGGGCTACCTATACTGGGGGGTACCTATAGCTGGCTACCTATACTACAGGCACCTATAACTGTCTCTATGTTGGGGCTGCATTTTTATGCCCTTGCCCCCTGGGTGCAATTTAGCTTATAAACTGCTAGTATTTGGCTCCACCCACATCATGTTTTGACCACACCCATTTGTCCACCCTTTTGAGGTATGCCTATCCATTTTTCGCTTTCATGGATGGGGGCCTCAACTTATGTACTGCTTGGAGCCACCAAAACCTTAGCTGCACCCCTGGCAGGTGAGTAGAGGCAACACTTGTAGCAGGACTCCAGATTATTGGCAGCCTGATGGATGTAGGCAGGTCGACATGCTAGCAGTTGGGTGAGGTAGTTAGACAGGCACAATTTAGTAAGGTAAGGTTATAGAGCAGTGAAGGGCAGCAGCAGCTCAATTCAGCAACACAGCTTAGAGACCCAGAGTGGTTCAGTAATTCAAGATCATATTATCGTGGGATAATTTGGGCTAATCTGTGTAGGCATGCAGCTAAAGAGAGTTTTGTACTTCACAAGTGCACTTGCAAGTATATAATAAGTGATGGGTGACCAACACAGTTCAAAGTAGCTCTAGTGTACCACTATCCGCCACCATCACACAGTTGTCACAGCTTTGCAGCCCTGCAGTAATGCTGGTGGCATCACAAGGTGGCAAATCGGCAAACAGCTTCAGGAATCCAGGAAGTAGCAGGACGTGAATACAGAAGCCAAGAGTACTTGCAGCTGGCTGCAGTGTAATAGCAGCATGACAGCTGTTGTAGCCGACAGCTTTTACAATAGAGGATTGCTGGCACTTGGCTTTTTCTGGCTTCTTTGTTGTGGCACGTTTATGTGTCAGCTCATCCCTGCAGTTATGTGTGCCTGCATTGAGGAAGAAAGGTTGACCCGGAAGTCAACCAAATCTCTCTTATAGCCTCCATCCTCTCACACAAAACTGGGGCCCATCTGAGAGGATGCTGAAGGGGGAGAGGTCAGTGAAGGAACTTTGGGAGTGCTCCGCAGGAGGGAGGTATGAGTGAAGGGAGAGAAGTGAGCGCTTTGGGCAGCAATTGAGCTACCTCTCACACAGTGCCTTGTAGTAAATCTGGCCCAGCCATCATTCATACCATCATACCATGCTAGCAACACAAAAAATAGAGACAACACTGCCCAAAAAGAGTAGGGCTAAAGCCATGGACCTGTAGCTACTCACAGTACAAACAAAAGTGTCCATCTAGGCACTATAATCATAAATCAATCAGAACTCACCACACCATAGTATAATGAAAAACAATATAAAGTTTATTAAGGACTTGTCCCTTTGTAGATAAAATCAATTAAAAACATAATACACAGGCCAACACACAGGGCCGGCCCTAGACTTTTTGCCGCCTGAGGCAAAATTAGAAAAAAAATCGCTCCCCCCCCCCGTGGGTGGGGGGGGGGGTGGTGCCGCCGAGCTGGAGGGGTAGCTAGCAGAAAGGGGGTATTGGGCCTAGCGGCGGGGAGGGGGGTCGGACCCCCCCCTCCCTCGCCTGGGTCCCCCGATCTGCGCTCCTTCTCCAGCGTAAAGTACCAGCCAACCTGTCCTGCATATGAGAAGAGGCAACGGGCGGGGGAATCACTCACCTTCCGCGTTCCATCGTGCGCTCCACCGACGTCACTTCCTGCAAGGCCGTCCACTTACAATACAGTGGGCGGCGTTGCCGGAAGTGACGTCAGCGGAGCACGCGATGGAACGCGGAAGGTGAGTGATTCCCCCGCCCGTTGCCTCTTCTCATATGCACGCTGGCTGGTACTTTACGCTGGAGGAGGAGCGCAGATCGGGGGACCCAGGCGAGGGAGGGGGGGGTCCGACCCCCCTCCCCGCCGCTAGGCCCAATACCCCCTTTCTGCCCGCTACCCCTCCAGCTCGGCGGGCGGCCCCAGCGTCCATGGACGGGCGGGTGCCGCCCCCCCAGATCTGCCGCCTGAGGCAAATGTTTCACCCCGCCTCATGAGCGGGCCGGCCCTGCCAACACATAGAAACCACAAATAAACGCTAATGCAGGTAACACTGTTTGTGTGGGTATACGTCCATAACATATGCCATAGTAACATGCAATAACCTTCTGCAATATGTCAATCTTCCGCACATATGAATGGTAAATAAATCTCACCCAGACCTGCAAGCCGGTGGTCTATTGTCAGTCTGCCCCTCATGCGTTCCGTGACATCTGTCACTTCTCCAGAAGGTAAGTTTTGAAGGGTTCCAGGATGGAACTCACTCCAAGACTCCATCGAATAATATACAGCAGATCTGCTTATTCATAACCCCAGCACAATTCTCTCTCTAAACACAGCTCACCTGCCTCTATATGCATTAACCAGAAGCTTCCAGAAAAGCGTAGATCACAAAGGTCTTAATTGAGGCTACAGAAGTTCCCAGCAAGGCCATTGTTTCAATAAGCAAACAAGTTTATAGGGAACTCAGCAGGTGTTACCTCCAGCTAGCAACAATAGAAGATCTTAATTCAATTATCTGGTATCAAAACAGAGTATGAAATAAACATTGCAGAAACATTAAGGTGCGTACACACGTCTGATTTTTCCAAACAACCGGTCGTTCAGACTGGTCGTTTGGACGTCAAGTCAGACGTGTGTACAAACAATCATTCAGCTGATAAGACTGGTTTTGACGGATCCGGTTGGTGGATCGGTCAAAACCAGTCTTAACAGCTGAACAATTGTCAATTTTCAATGACCGGTCGTTTAGAAAAATCAGACACTTGTATGTACCTTTAAACTGTACAATACATAGCATGGTAATATTATAGGTTTTGCCACACCAAGGTGTGGAATTTAAGTGAGCATGGGCATTTACTAGAGCATCCCACAAGGGATGATGGGCCGCCACCCCTAGCATGCGACAGACTACTTTGCTGCCTAGTGCCCACCAGCTCATGACCCCCAGGACTACCCCACAGGTGACAAGAAGAACAGGAGGGGTGAATCCCTTCAGTGAGGGAAGGAGAACAGAACTGGAAAATGGGACTGGCTGGACTAAGGGACAAATTGACTGGCAGACTGGTGTGACGGGAATGAAGGTCAGCATGACTGACAGAGTAGCGTGACAGACAGGATTGACTGACAGGCTAACTGACAGGACTGAATGACAGGCTGACTGGCTCGACAGGACTTAATGACAGGCTGATTGGCACAGTAGGATTAAATGACAGGCTGACTGGCATAACAGGACTGAATGACAGGCTGACTGCTGTGACAGGACTGAATGACACTCTGACTGGCATGACAGGATTGAAATAAAGACTGACTGGCATGACAGGACTGAATGACAGGCTGATTGGCATGATAGGATTGAATGACAGGCTGATTGGCATGACAGGACTAAAATAAAAGACTGACTGGCATGACATCCTGACTGATGGGACAGGGCTGAATGACAGGCTGATTGGCAAGACAGAGAAGTGGCATGCGTACACACCACATCTGCTCAAAAGATAAAACAGCACTGAGCTCTGCTTGGCCAGAGTTTAAATGTCCTGGCCATCACGCCAATGCTAAAGCCCCACCCCCAGCCGCAACTACTATTCCAGGAAGTGTGTGATTGCTTAGAGTGCATGCCTGCTGCCGCAAAAGGAAAATGGTGTCCACGCTATTCCCGGAAGCCCGCGAGGAATGCTTTTGTGGAAACCTTCCCTGAACACCAGTATTGGGGAGTATGACAGAAATATTGTACATAAATAATATTCACGTCCACAGTAGGACACAAAAAAAGGATAGACAAAAGAGTAAACTTACCCTAGGTCTCCATGCATGTAACTCACAGCAGACCTATACAACCACAAAGATCCCTAGTTTTGCTGTACCCTCTAAGCTTAGTAAAATTGATGTATGTGAGGAGCTCACAAAGGGAAGCAAACAATCATAAAATCCCATGTTCACCACATTAAGCCAGTTGATAAACATGACACTCCTAAAGAAACTAATTTGTCAGTTGTAGTTATACACAGATGTGTTAGAAGCTCCAGAGCCAGCATCAGAGTCAATCTCATTCTGGGGTCCTGGAGGAAACAGAAGATGCTGCTACATCCTTTATAAGCTATAAGCACATCCATAATGGGACAGATATCTGTACCTGTACTTGTATAGATTTGTCTCTCTAATCGCAACTAATTGCAACTTGCAGGGTTAGCTACTACTAGAATCCCTGTGCAGTGCTCCACCTACTAATCTAAGACCAATAATGAAAAATAGCAGTTCACTCAATCAAGGTAATAGCTTGCATGTGACCAAACTAACTCTCAGTGATATGAAGAAAATCCCCATCTCACCTGTATGAAGTCAGATGATTCACCTTCAATATAAACGGAGATTTTGTCAGTGGCATATATTCATTAGATTACATGGGAACCCCCAGAGCCAGACATTCACAAACAATATTCACATCCATAATGGGACACACGCCTGGATAAATAAGACTTCATCTCACCTGGATGCTGCCCCTGTGCAAGACACCAGAAGTCGGATTTGAGATCAGAGTATTATATTGGCTTTGACTGAAATGAGAATTAGCATTAAATTGGGTCTGGGCGATCTTACTTATCCATGGATCTGCACAACTGATAAACCTGTGCTTATGTCGTGAGTGTTGTGTATCTATCAGCTGACTGAACATAGGATTGTGCTTCATTTTTACAATAATTATGTATAAATGATTTAGTCAGTGTTTGCCCATTGTAAAAGCTTTCCACTCCCTGATTTACATTCTGACATTTATCACATGGTGACATTTTTATTGCTGTCAGGTGATGTCACTGGAAGTAGCTGCTGCTTGCTTTTTGGCAGTTGGAAACAGCTGTAAACAGCTATTTCCTACAATGTAATGAGGTTCACAGACAGGAAGCTTCCAGGACCATGGTCCTCACAGTTTCTTGTGGGAGGGGTTTCACCACAACATCAGCCATACAGAGCTCCGTGATAATTTGTTTGTGAAAAGGAAAAGATTTCTCATATAAAAGAGGATATCAGCTACTGATTGGGATGAAGTTCAAGTCTTGGTTACAGTTTCTCTGTAAGTGCCATGTGATGTTCTCGCATGCAGGTTACTGACTTGACTGAATAAACTGTCGTTTTTTTTTGTTTATCAGTTGTTCCACCGATTATAACTGTCAGCACCTTGGATATCTATCATTGTATCTCACCATAAACGGATGGCTAGAGATGGTCATCGTTTGTCTGTAGGTAGCACTGTCAGAATGCAGCATATAATTTAATATGTAGTTAAACAGTTGCAATGCATGTTCTTTGATTCATTCTATACGAAGCTTTGAACAAATAATGAAAAAATAATTTCAGAGCCTTATGTGCAGCTGCAGCTAGAGTTTAAATACACAGAGCATATTCAAATTGAATTTCAAAAGCCAAGTTACAAATGCTGCCTTGTATTTTAGTAAAATCATATCAACCTGACTTTTCAACTTCCTCATAACAATTAGATTTGTATCTCCCTTTGGCACTAAAATGCATTGAAAAGGCTCATGACTTAATTTTATGAATGCAATATTTTACATAAAATTTATTGAAAAATGTAAAGAAACTCTGCCTCCCTTTTCAGAATGATTAATATTTTATTTTTAAGAAAAGCAAATTAAAGAAAAATCTCCAACCTAAGGTCAGCAGTACCTGTTCAAGAGAACTATCTCATTCTATTCCGTTCAATGCAGTGTCTTTTTCAGAATATTAATGGGGGAAAAAGTGACAAGAATGACTTAGACGTACATGTCAGGAGAAAGGGTCAGCTCTTGGCAGTGGGATGTTAATTCACATCCATTAATGAAATTTATCCTCCTTACTGTCTCCTCTTTTTTAAATAAAAAGGTCTTTTTTGAGTGAACATCATGGACTTTTCACAGGAGCTATAAGGGCCACAGGGGCAGGCCGAGGTAAGAGACTGACAATCTTCAGGTGATTAAGGATACTCAAAGGCTAGGTAGACCTACAAAATGAATAACTATGGACCCAGAACCATGCCATAAGGCTCAATGGCTTGTGATTTGCAAGTTGATAAGACAAGAAGATTAATAATGCTGCATGATAATGGCTGCTCCCCCTCAGCTGGGGAGATGGTAATGATCTGATATTGCTGTAGGAACAGTTCAGTGTGCTGCTGAAAGGAGGGTGCAAATTCACTCATCCCAATTGGCCCTGAGGATATAGAGATTTTGAAAAATGGGAATGCAGTTACAATTTTAATTAGATGTAAAGTTTTTAATAATTTTGCTGAAATGAGGACTTCAAAGAACATATTTTGCAACAATCCAGCCCATAACTCCAGAGTGACAGTTTTGGTTAATTTGCAAGTTTTCAGATCAAACTTTGCCCCTGGCTCCATGCTGAGGGTAAAGTAAAATGTCAATTTCTTTTCTTACTGATCTTGAGCATCTTATTTAGGCAGGTATGCTGATTCCTCCAAGTCTGTAGACGTAAGCCGAACAAAACTACTCATTAAAATATGTGCTTAGGAGTAAAAACAGCAGTATAAATAAACTGAGGTGTAATAAAGTAAATCAATCAGTAAGAATAATGGACGGCAATATTCGGAGACACGTGTTACAAAAAAAAAAAGTCTGTGAGAGAATAGTGAGAACACTGCACTGAGATTTTGATTAAATATTAGCATGTGGTTTAGGGGAAATATTTATCTTGTTAGGAAACTATTTATTTCCTCAATTTGTGTTACACAGGCAGCTGTGAATCCTTAAATACTGAAGGCATTTCGGCAACACTTCCATACAGTTAAATAAGTCAGTTCTTATCAGTCCTTTTTGTACTTTTATATACTCTTTTCAACTTGAAAACTTATGTTTTCCTGTAAGTAATTACTTTGCATGAAAATGTATACATCTCTTAATGTTGCCGCTACTGAGCATATTTTATGTTAATAGTGTTAACAAGGTTTTATGTATTTCTTACTTAATTCTCCTTTAGCCTTCACAGTACATAAAAGCTGTACAAATCCACGAAAAAAAAAAAGAATATATGTATATATTCATTTGCAACAGGCAAGGCAAGGTTAAATACTGTGAACTATAGTGAAATGAAGCTTGCACTCTTTAGGCAGGGACACACTTGTCTTTCAGTTTTCTGCACACGTTATTTTGCATGAATTTTCTGCACACCATGTGTGTTTGTATGAAGAAAAACGCGCACTTTATTTTACAGCATCTAATGTAATTGATAGACAAAACTGGCAAAATGTGCAGAATTATCCTTCAGGAGGTCATTTTTTTTTCTGCGAGCGAAAAACGCATTAAGTGTGATCTAGCCCATTGATTAACATGAGTTCTCAGTTTTTCTGTGCAGAAAACATGCACAAAAACAGTCAAGCATGTCCCCTGCTTAAAGAAAGTAAAATAATTCAAAAGCAAATACAGCTGTTACTTAACTGCACATTGCGAGGACTGCAGTTATGCAGTTTTTCTCACGCACACACACACAAATGCACCACACACACTAAATGAGTTAAATACACATTATTAAAAACAAAACAAAAACCTTGATGTGCATCCGTCTCAATAAAGTCACATATATATTGATCAAAATGTCCTACATAAACAACAGAAAAACAAGCTTAACCATACAGTATATTAAAGACCAATACACTTTACCCAAGCAGGTCCTAAAAATGAATATTGTGTGATAATGTCTATACTATCTTAAGTAGCTAACTTTTTTCCAATAGTGTTGCTGCTGTATCACAATCTAAAATCAGAACTAGTCATATGATTAAAACAAATATAGTCTCCAAATGAAATGGTCTTTTAAAATTTTAAAGCACAGCGGTCATAAAATTATGTGCAGAGCAAATACATTATGCATGAATTTTATCAAGTGCCAGTACAGGTTAGCAAACTCATCTGGGACTAAACTCATGACAATCATTTCAGCAAATCCCAGCCTACAAGTTAAATATCTTTCTCCCATAGTATTTATCTATATTAGAACAAAGCTTTTAAACGAATATTTAAAATATATTATATTTCGGATATAGGACAAGGTTATGGCTATAATGATAACTGTATGTAAATTTGCACTTAGCATGCTAATAAAACTAACAGCTGGCATTATAGCTGTGATATGAGATGAAATAAAAATATACATATAAAGATTCACATTTTTTACTTTCTATTGAGCCTGAATTTTAGTGATCTGGAAACATGGTAATGCACAGCACTAGAGACCCAAATTCCTGACCAGGACACTATCTGCATTACATTTTTATGTTGTTTTTATGTTTGCATGGGTTTCCTCTAGATACTCAGGTTCACGCCTATATTTCAAAATATTTTAAAAACATACTGGTAGTTTATTTAGTCTTCTCCAAAAATTGGCAGCAGACGGACTCATTTTGCATTCCAGAATACTATCTGCATGGAGTTTGTATGTTCACATCAGCTTTTTTGAGAGATTCCTCCAAATATTCCTGTTTCCTCCTAAAACATAACTGTAGGTTAATTGGTGGGGAAGGGAGGGTGTTAAATATGTGCACAGCTTTGTGGGAAAGGGAGGTTGTTAAATATGTGCACTCGTCTGTGGGGTAGGGAGGGTGTTAAATATGTGTACACCTCTGTGGTTTAGGGAGGGTGTTAAATATGTACACTCGTCTGTGGGGTAGGGAGGGTGTTAAATATGTGCACACCTCTGTGGGGTAGGGAGGGTGTTCAATATGTACACACAGGCAACTCCTGTGGGTTAAATGTGCATATACAAACTACTTCTGTGGGAGAGGGGTGCTACAGAGACACTGAAGTGGGAAAAAAATTATGATATAATGAATTGGTTGTGTAGTACGGATAATTACTAAAACATCAGTAGCAAAGAAAATATTCTCACATTTGTATAACATTGTTATAATAATTCTCTAAGATTTTCAGTTCACACACTACTCAGCATTCTAAATGATTTTAAAAAGCAGGACAGTGAACTATTGACCTGTTCTCAGCAGTAAAAAGAAGATACAGTGACTGACAGTTGAGATAACAAGATTCAGAAGACAAGGCTCTCCACAACTTTGAAAGTCGTGGAGCTCAATGGCTCTTTTGCATAGATAACAACTGGAGTTTCTTAACTCTTCCTGTACTGGAAACAATATTAGACTTATGTCTCTACACATAATGTTTTATTTCTTAGCTGTACTACACATACAAATCATTATATCATCATTTTTTTCCCACTGCAGTGTCTCACTTCAGGCTACTTTTGCATGATGGGTGGATTTGGAGGGGTTGGAGGGACCCTGCAAGTTTTTGCTGGAGGGGGGGGGGGGTCTGGTAAATTCTAGGTACACCCCTGCTACAGAATAATAATAACCTTTTCACCTTGGGAGGGCAGCTGATGGCTAAAATTTTCTTCTTTCTCTTTCTAAACCTTCCTGTTTTTTGATTTGTATAAGCCTTTTTTTGTGCTGCTTCATGTTTAGTCCTAATTCCACTCATTTTCCCTTGTTTACTCCACAGAGGCACACACGCTGTAAATATGAAAATTAAATGAATAATGCATTCATTGACAAAATCAAGAGAAATACACTTGTGTTCATATTTTCACCTACAATTTGTTATTTTTTCAAGATGTAAAAATTGCTTCGTGAAATATCATCAGCAAAGCAAAAAAAAAAAGTATATTTGCATGGAGACCATTTTTTAAAGCAGAAACAGGCTGAAAGTTTACGACCTGCAGGGAATTCTATAAGAGGCACGTGGAAAACAAAACTAAAATTTTGTGTTTTTATGCTGTTTTTGTTTGGTACAAAATTTATATTTTGCACTCATCACTTGTATATTATATCTACTGCAATTCTCCAGTAACCAGTTCAGTAAATATCTGATCTGTATTTTCTTTAAGTTACAGACCACCCAGCAAGCTCATTCAATTGCTAACTGCATATTATGGTAGCTGACCAGAACGCTTACCTTGCAGTGTTTTTTTGTGCCAGCCATCCTGGCTGGGAAATGATCTGCATTGGTTTAGTTGTTCTAACAGTGTTTGTGTGCAGAGTCAGTTCTCTCAAGAAGCAAGGTGAAACACTTGCATCAGGTGCAGAGATTACGGGCAGCATGTTTGTACTGTGTGTTTACCCTTACAGCATGAAGTCAGAGTAGGAGGAGAAGCTATAGGAGAGTGAGCGAGGTGAAGAGGTTATCATTGGGGTAAAGCAGCTTGCTGTGCTGTGTGAGAAGACTGACAGTGAGGGGGGGGGGGGGGAGAGCAGCAGTGTTTCATTTGACTTGCACAGCAGAAGGGAGGAGGTGGCGCTGCTGTCCTGACTGGAGGATGGCTGACTGACTGAGGGTGAGAAGTTTGTTCGTCACAGACTCCCAGCCAGCCAGTGTGTTGAGCAGCAGCATGTCATTTCTCAAGTTGTTGCATATTCTCCCTTGCTGACTGATAACATTAAATGAAGCAAAGTAAATTGGGGTGCGCCGTGCGAACATTCCAAATCGGGAAAGGAGGGGGGGGGAGACGGGGGGGGGGGGCACAGTGGCATAGCAATAGGGGATGCAGGGGGCCCTCCTTCATCCATCTTATTAGCTTTTCATTGGTGCTATGCTGGTAATGAACACCTCTATATGTGCATTGAATAGTAGTAATTCTTAACAAACTGTTTCCTTAGTCTGATTACACCTCTCGGACAATGCAGCTGTCTTTGGTAGGTTTTGGTGCTCTATATCAATACAGTGGTTGGGGCCCCATGTAAAACCTGCAATGGAACCCAAACCTCTATTGTTATGCCACTGGGGGGCGCATCATCATAAGTTTGCCTCCAGCAGCAAACAGTCTAGAACCGGCCCTGTTTGTGTGGGTTTCCCCTGGCTACCAACGTGTTTCCAATTTTCAAAAACAAATAGGTATTTGGCTTCCCCACCAAAATTGGTCCTAGGCTGAGCACCACTTCAACTTGCCAATTGCCATACATCGACTTTGGAAAGATTCAGTCATGCTGAGCAATGTGCCACATCAATCTACTGTAGATGTGTATGGCCACCTTTAGTGTAAGCTAGTGACATACATTTTTTTATGTTCTGTATACACTTCTGCATTCTATAAATGTACAATAATAACTGACAAAGAAAATTCCTTCATTATTGGTTAAATGAAGGTATAAATGCAATGGGTTTGTGCCAGGAATCTACTCCGTGACATATTCATGATTTTTAGATGTCCTCACCTGCTGTCTGTTCCTGCAGCCACCACCTGCTGCTCGTTTTAAGGCAGGCTAAATCTACTGTTACCTCATTTATTATGGTATTTCTAGACTCCAGGAATCCTCCTGCTTCCATTATATGGAGCAGGGCAGGTAACTATATACAGGTCCTTCTCAAAAAATTAGCACATTGTGATAAAGTTCATTATTTTCTGAAATGTACTGATAAACATTAGACTTTCATATATTTTACATTCATTACACACAACTAAAGTAGTTCAAGCCTTTTATTGTTTTAATATTGATGATTTTGGCATACAGCTCATGAAAACCCAAAATTCCTATCTCACAAAATTAGCATATTTCATCTGACCAATAAAAGAAGAGTGTTTTTAAAACAAAAAAGTCAACCTTCAAATAATTATGTTCAGTTATGCACGCAATACTTGGTCGGGAATCCTTTTGCAGAAATGACTGCTTCAATGCGGCATGGCATGGAGGCAATCAGCCTGTGGCACTGCTCAGGTGTTATGGAGGCGCAGGAAGCTTCGATAGTGGCCTTAAAGAGAACCAGAGGTGGGGTTCTAACAACAAAATCCCCATACAGAGGCTGGGTCTGCCTATAGAGCTATTCAGATTCCCCCTAAGCCCACCTGCGCTCTGCGAGACCCCATAAATTACAGCCGTGCTGCTGACACGCAGCGTGTCAGAGTGGACTTTGTTTACCTCCATAATGCCAGTCTCGCCGCTCCCCCGCCTCCTGCATCGCTTTTTTCCTCGCCCCCGTCCCTTCCCTCCCTGCTGATTGGAGCGAATGGACACGGGCGGGGACCGGAGCGATGCAGGAGGCGGGGGGGGGGGGGGGGGAGCGCCAAGACTGACAGGAGGAGGTAAGCACAGCCTGCACAGCGTGGCTGTGATTTATGGGGTCTCGCAGAGCGCAGGGGGGCTTAGGGGGAATCTGAATAGCAACAGAGGCTGGGCTCTATAGGCAGACCCAGCCTCTGTATGGGGATTTCGTTGTTAGAACCCTGCATTGGGTTCTCTTTAAGCTCATCCAGAGTGTTGGGTCTTGCGTCTCTCAACTTTCTCTTCACAATATCCCACAGATTCTCTATGGGGTTCAGGTCAGGAAAAATGGCAGGCTAATTGAGCACAGTAATACCATGGTCAGTAAACCATTTACCAGTGGTTTTGGCACTGTGAGCAGGTGCCAGGTTGTGCTGAAAAATGAAATCTTCATCTCCATAAAGCTTTTCAGCAGATGGAAGCATGAAGTGCTCCAAAATCTTCTGATAGCTAGCTGCATTGACCCTGCCCTTGATAAAACACAGTGGACCAACACCAGCAGCTGACATGGTACCCCAGACCATCACTGACTGTGGGTACTTGACACTGGACTTCAGGCATTTTGGCATTTCCCTCTCCCCAGTCTTCCTCCAGACTCTGGCACCTTGATTTCCGAATGTCATGCAAAAGTTGCTTTAATCTGAAAAAAGTACTTTGGACTGCTGAGCAACAGTCCAGTGCTGCTTCTCTGTAGCCCAGGTCAGGCACTTCTGCCGCAGTTTCTGGTTCAAAAGTGGCTTGACCTGGGGAATGCGGCACCTGTAGCCCATTTCCTGCATACGCCTGTACACGGTGGATCTGGATGTTTCTACTCCAGACTCAGTCCACTGCTTCCGCAGGTCCCCCAAGGTCTGGAATCGGTCCTTCTCCACAATCTTCCTCAGGGTCCGGTCACCTCTTATCGTTGTGCAGCGTTTTCTGCCACACTTTTTCCTTCCCACAGACTTACCACTGAAGTGCCTTGATACAGCACTCTGGGAACAGCCTATTCGTTCAGAAATTTCTTTCTGTGTCTTACCCTCTTGCTTGAGGGTGTCAATGATGGCCTTCTGGACAGCAGTCAGGTTGTCAGTCTTACCCATGATTGCGGTTTTGATTAATGAACCAGGCTGGGAGTTTTTAAAAGCCTCAGGAATCTTTTGCAGGTGTTTAGAGTTAATTAGTTGATTCAGATGATTAGGTTAAAAGCTCATTTAGAGAACCTTTTCATGATATGCTAATTTTTTTGAGATAGGAATTTGGGGTTTTCATGAGCTGTATGCCAAAATCATCAATATTAAAACAATAAAAGGCTTGAACTACTTCAGTTGTGTGTAACGAATCTAAAATATATGAAAGTCTAATGTTTATCAGTACATTACAGAAAATAATGAACTTTATCACAATATGCTAATTTTTTGAGAAGGACCTGTAAACATATGTAAATGCCACCTGGGGAAAGACACTGAACCCATGAAGAGGAACTTTACCAAAAGTCAGCAGTAGGGGAAAAAACAAATTAATACATTTGGAAAATGTAAAAAATATGAGATAAATCAAGAAATGATTGATATTCGCCATGTATTTCCTTCGTAATTCATTCATGTTGTTTGATCCATCGTGAGCCTGCAGGTCATTATATTTACTGCTGGCAGATAAGAAAAAAAAGGACTGCACCAACTGACCTTATCTATTAACACACCCACCAACAATGTAATAAGCTAAAAAGATTTATTGTGGGAAATGGATATCAGTTAGGGCCTTGTTGCACTACCCTGCGATTTGCGATTTGATTCTGATCGCAAATCGCAAGGTACATTAAACTAATGGAAACTGCAGCAGCAATTTCCATTAGTGTGATCCGATTGCGATGCGATTTTGGCCTAAGCGCAATCGTCATCCTGCCGCGTTTTGGATGAGATTGAGCTCTACTATACTGGGTGTAGCAGCTCAATCGTAATCACATGGTGGAAATTGAAATGTGATTGCGATTGCAATCGCGATTGCATTTTCATAGTGAAAAAGAGACCTTACTGATTGCGATGACGTTCAATCCAGGGTTAAAGTTCCTCTTTAATCAAAAGCTTCTACCAGCTGCTAAGCATCTTGGTTCTAACACTCAGGGATCACAGTACTCCTTACAGCTGCATGAGAAAACAAACAAGTTCCCTTAGTGTTTGTTTTTAGAACCTTTTTCAGTCCTAATGCTGTCCTTATTTATATATTATTTTGATTGTGTCCTGTCCACATGTATCCTGTCAGCTCTTAGCTACCAACTTCAACTTGTTAACGCTATTTAGTTTTGTGTGTGTGCTGACTGGTCAGTTGTGACTGGACAGTGATACAGAGGGTCTCCTCATTATAGCTTACAGTGCCTTTTGAAAGTGTATTCACTCTATAGATCTGGCTGTTGCTCCAGTTGCATACTACTATACCTACTATTTGCTCTGAGCAGTAAGGGGCCAAACAGTCTTCAGTTTCCTCCATAGCACTGATGCATGCATTAAACATTCTCTTGCTTCCTGTTACAATCCTACATTGTGAGAACCCAACTCTACCCCTGCAATCAACAAAAGCCCTGCAATCATTTATTTTGGCTCCAGCTTTGAAAACAGCAAACTTGGCATTGGTCACCAACCAATGGCTCCAGTCCTGAAATCAATAGCTTCTGCTTCAGTTCTGCCGTCTGTACTCGGACCTGGATCTGCAACAAATGACTTCAACTCTGGTCCTGCAACCAGAGATCCGCCTGAAATCTTACAACCAATTACTACATCTCCTGTCTTGTATTTTTTGACACAGGCCTCTAGTTGTATAACATGACTATGGCTCCAGTTAGGTGGCCTGTGTTTCCAGCTCTGATTAATCAATCTCAGACTCTTGTTGTGGTCAGTGTTGATCGAACAGTGCTCGGCACTGTTTGCTATTCCCAGAACATTCGCCTGTTCGGGTCGAGCACAGCCAAGCACCGCATGGTGCTCGACCACGCTGTTCGGTCTCCTCCCCTCGCTTATTGGCGCCTTGCAGACAGCCAATAAGCGGCAACAATGTTTTTTCCACAGCTATGGTCACACAGCCTAGCTGGCTGTGACCATAGCTGTGATTGGCTGAGCGGGTCACGTGGTCGGGTATATAAATACCCGAACGAGGGGCTGGCTCTGCCATTCGCATTGGGGTTTAGCTTGGGGTAGGTAGGAGACAGAGCTAGCGGTTAGGTGCCAGCACTGCCAGCCAGGCCAGGTAGAGTGCCCCAGCCTCACCACCACTGCCAGCAGCAGCCACAGTGCCCCAGCCTCACCACTGCCAGCAGCAGCCACAGAGCCCCTACCTCACCACTGCCAGTGGCCCAGCAGCAGCCACAGAGCCCCTGCCTCACCACTGCCAGGCATGGGCATTTGGCAGCAGCCACAGTGCCCCAGCCTTACCAATGGCAGCAGCCACACTGCCCCTGCCTCACCACTGCCAGCAGGCACTGCCAGACCACTGCCAGCAGGCACTGCCAGAAGCCACTGTTGCTATTTTTTATTGGCAGTTAAGTATAATTGGCACACTGCTCTGCAAACATGAGTCCCTGTTTTATTCTGAGCCTAAGATCTATGTGTAAATCCCCCCCCCCCCTTCCAACATTTTCCAACCCATTTTACAGAAGTTTCCCTCATTTTGCAAGTTTTTTCAGGCCTGCATGCTCAGGTCCCCATTGACTTCCATTAGGCTCGGTGTTCGGCCGAATATCCCGAACATCCGGACCACATTCGGCCGAGCCGACCCGAGCCCGAATAACTGGGCGTTTGATCAACACTAGTTGTGGTCGTGCAGCTTATAACTCTGCCTCCAGTTGTGCAAACTGCGACTTTGACATTGATCCTGCAGCCAGAAACTCCAGCTCTAATGCTGCCTGAAACCACATGGTTCTTGCATGTTCCTGTGCAGGCACCATCAGCCTACTCTGCTGTTACTTGCAAGCACAAACCTCCAAATCCTGCACAGGAAGTCCTTTTGTTCTAGCTGGCAATTCCCTGTGACAGCATATCTACAAACATAAAACATGCACCCTTTATCTACTTGCCACTAATTAATAGCGTATTGTCTGAAGATTTGGCAGCCTGTATTACTATGCAGAGCAATGCAAATAATCATTGTTAAACAGCATTAAATATCTAAACTAGAATTTCATCTGGCTGTGTAGCAAATATGCTTAGACAACAAAATCCAAATTACTGCATCACATAGGAGATAGAAAAAAAAAATCTTGGCAGTTCAAAAGCTTCTGCATTGAAAGTAATTAATTAGCATTAATGTAATTGGCTATGTGCAGCACTTCACAGAACAGCACTCTCAACAGCCAATTTGGATGAGAAAAAAACCCAAAGTCTGCTATACTATTTAATTAAACTTTTGTCATTTCTGGTTTGCTAAAATGAAGATAATGCATATATTCTATGACATGACAAACTAATGCACCCAGGGAAGAGAATGAGGGGATATGCATCTGTGATCAGTGAGTACATTAAACTGAATCTTAATAACTAAACCAGTGAAATCAGTGGTTATATTTTTATTCTGTCTGACGAAATACCATAGCATTTATGTTTTAATTATAACCTGTTTCATTTAACACTGCTATTCTAGTTAATTATAGCAGCCAATTTGTAAAATGACATAGTTATACATCTGCACAGGTCACTATTAAACAAATTAATCATTGAAATTACTCTAGCATTTACAGTGAGTGTCAACTTTGGTAGAAGTCAAGGGAAACTCAAATTATAGATAATAATTTTTACCATTTTCACCACAATTAAAATAATTATGAACATTACATGAAATGGTTAATGACGGGTGGGGAAAACCTCTTGCCCTTAGGTTATGGAACCTCTTATGCATGCACATTTACCCTAACATCCCTCTAAATACAAACAAAATCACAGGGCCATGTATAATAAAAAGAAAGTTTTGAAGTAAATGGGGGTGATGTCTTTAAGGGATTGGTTTTTAAAATGCAGAGAAAAAGGATTTGAAAAATGCCTTTTTGCACCTTACTGTGCATATTTTACTAGACCCAGATATATTTGATAGAATAAAATGGAAACGTTTGACAGTTTAGATCCAGCTAAATCATAAGATAAAAGGATTTGTATAGTATGAGGTATCCCTTATACTGTCTGACTCCTTATACTGTCTGACTCCTTATACTGTCTGACTTCAGAACTCAAATGTCTCTTCAGTTTCAAGTAGTCCGTTACATTCCTGGTTCAGGATCTACCTGACAAAGAAACAATGCCTATAGCATTTCAAGTCAATGAATTTCTTGTTATCCCTTGGTCTATCCATAGATACAGATACAATGAATGACAACTGAAATTTGAAATAGTTTGAATGAGCATGGCCATTGGATAACATGTCGTTCAGTACAATAGCAATTCTAAGCTTAATGTTGTCTAGGATAGAATTCAAATTCAAGTGAATGCCTAATGAAGTTCATGTTTTTGAGTAGTTGATCTCAAGATTATAATGTTGTCCCTGTAGTCTAGGCCAGAGTAAAGCAAAGTTGTATTTACTCTAAACATCCAGAGAAGTGCAGAGCAGTGCTGGATTTCTTGAGCATAGGCCATGCAGGGGCGTAGCAATAGGGGTTGCAGAGGTAGCCACCGCATCGGGGCCCTTGGGCCAGAGGGGCCCCAAAGGAAGGACCCTCCCTCAACTGCAGTATTAGTTCTCTATTGGTCCTGTGCTGGTAATAATCACCTCTATAGATACTTTGAATAGTAGAGATCACTAACAAACTGTTCCCCATCCCCTTCTTGCACCTCTGACACTGTGGTTGTCCTTGGAAGGTTTTGGTGCGCCGTATCAATTGTTATGTATAGAGTGCTTGGGGGGCCCCATTGTAAAACTTGCATCGGGGCCCACAGCTCCTTAGCTACGCCACTGAGGCCATGGCTTAGTTCAGGGGTGTCCACATTTTTAGACCAAGGACCATATTGCCATTCTTGAGATTGCTATGGGGATGAACTAGTGAAATTAAACAAAATGTTATTATACAGGTAGTAGAAATTTAATGAACAAGTTAGGGACTGTTGGTTCATTTCTAAAGAGGAATTGTTGCGAAAATCTTAAAATTTAAAACACATACAAATAAGAAGTATGTTTCTTCCTGAGTAAAATGAGCTATAAATTACTTCTCTCCTATGTTGCTGGCATTTACAGTAAGTAGTAGAAATCTGACATTACCGACAGATATGCCTACATATACTGGGCACATATACCCCTGCCTACATATACTGGGGACATATACCTCTGGCTACATATACTGGGCACATATATCTGCTGGCTACATATACTGAGGACACTGGCTGTTTGCCATTATGTGCATTTACTGGTGAAAAGCTGTCTCATGTGCATTCACTGGTGAAAAGCTGTCTCTTATGTGCATTTACTGGTGAAAAGCTGTCTCTTATGTGCATTTACTGGTGAAAAGCTGTCTCTTATTATGTGCATTTACTGGTGAAATGCTGTCTCTTATTATGTGAATTTACTGGTGCAAAGCTGTCTCTTATTATGTGCATTTACTGGTGAAAAGCTGTCTCTTATTATGTGCATTTACTTGTGAAAAGCTGTCTCTCATTACGTGCATTTACTGGTGAAAAGCTGTCTCTCATTACGTGCATTTACTGGTGAAAAGCTGTCTCTCATTACGTGCATTCACTGGTGAAAAGCTGTCTGTCATTACGTGCATTTACTGGTGAAAGGTGGTCTTTTATGTGCATTTACTGGTGAAAAGCTGTCTGTCATTACGTGCATTTACTGGTGAAAGGCTGTCTCTTATGTGCATTTACTGGTGAAACGCTGTCTCTCATTATGTGCATTTACTTGCCATGCTCACTTTAGTCGCCGCAAATTTCCTCGAACATGTTGCCCCCTACCCATTTGACTGCCCCCTCATATGTGCCAGTCTAGAACCGGCCCTGTACCCCTGCCTACATATACTGGGCACATATACCCCTGGCTACCTGTTCTGGGGACATCTCTCCCCCTGGCTACCTGTTCTGGGGACATCTATACCTCTGGCCACCTATTCTGGGGACACCTATAGACCTGGGGCTACCTATTTTTGGGGAACCACTGCTGTCAGATTAAATGTATTTTGGGGAACTGCTGCCAGATTATGTGTATGTTGGGGGAATCGCTGCTGCCAGATTACATCTATTTTTTGGGAACCACTGCCATATTATCTGTATTTTGGAAGAACCTCTGCCAGATTACGTGCATTTTTGGTGAAATGCTGTAAGATTACATGTATTTTAGGGGAAGGGGGGAAACACTATGGCAGAGCTCAAACTTCCCTGGCAGACCTTTCACAGCAATATTAAAATCATGTATATTTGGACCCACCCATGACCATGCCCACATTCTGTTGCGTGACCACGCCCATTTTTACGCGCGGCGCGGGGGTTTTGTCAGTAAAAAAAACTTTTGTCAGTAAATTTTTAGGTATTTGTCAGTAAAAGATAACGTGAAAGGTTGGCAACACTGACACACACACACACACACACACACACACACACACACACACACACACACACACACACACACACCCACACACACACACACACACACACACACACACACACACACACACACACACACACACACACACACACACACACACACACACACACACACACACACACACACACACACACACACACACACACACACACACACACACACACACCATGCCTTACACCAGGTGCACAGAGATCTGTTGAAGCCTTACTTACTTCCCTGGTATCCAGTGCTGAAGTTCTCCCTCCTTCCCCCAGGTGGCGCTGTAACCCTTTAGTGAGATCGCCGTCTGTCATCATTGGCAGTCCTGTCTTGCTTTGCCAACAGCTCAATACTCAGCTCCCAGATACTGTCTAGCCTTGCCTAGCCTTGTTTAAGCCTGGTTGCATGCATCTTGGTTGTATGCATTCTGAATCCTGTTTGTCCTGTCTTTCCTGGCGTGTATCAAAAAAGGGTGAATGGAAAAAAGGGTTTCGGGGTATAGCCGAAATTTTAAGTTTTAATGCAAAACCATATTTTTATTTTAAGGGGTTGTAAACGAAAATTTAGTGCTAAATAGGTTAAATAAACGGAAATGAAATGGCAAAATACTGTCTATAACAACAAACGAATTCTGAAAAGAAATGTCAAATAGCGTCTATAACAAAAATGATATTTACACTTGTATTAAGCATAGCAATGCAATGGTAGGTTTTACAGATATTTTACTGTAATTATACCTAACTGTAGGCTCACACAGATCTCTCACTATCCCTTTCCCTAACCCCTAGACCCCCTCTTTGTTTAAATATACATAATTTAACAAATTGTATATATTACACATATTGTGCTGTAACTATACCTAACCTTACTCTCACACAGAACCCTTCCTGTACCTATCCCTAACCCCTAGACCCCCCTGGTGGTGCCTAACCCTAAGACCCCCCTGGTGGTGCCTAACCCTAAGACCCCCCTGGTGGTGCCTAACCCTAAGACCCCCCTGGTGGTGCCTAACCCTAAGACCCCTCTGGTGGTGCCTAACCCTAAGACCCCCCTGGTGGTGCCTAACCCTAAGACCCCCCTGGTGGTGCCTAACCCTAACCACCCCCCTGGTGGTGCCTAACCCTAAGACCCCTCTGGTGGTGCCTAACCCTAAGACCCCCCTGGTGGTGCCTAACCCTAACCACCCCCTGGTGGTGCCTAACCCTAACCACCCCCTGGTTGCGTATATTATAGTGTAACTATACCTAACCCTCCCTGTACCTATCCCTAACCCCTAGACCCCACTGGTAATGCCTAAACCTAACCATCCCCACCGCACAAACACCCTAAACACATATAAACAATAATATATTTAATCCTTAACCACTTTACCTCCCTTGCTACGCTTATCTACTCCCCACAAAACTTTACTTGAAGCTCAGGGGAGTAGATAGGCGTACTTGTGGTAAACAGTGTGCTGTATGCCCAATAAGATATCTGATTATGTATATAGGGTATCATTTTAACCGTGACAAAAGAGAGAATAGATTTTGTGTTGTTTAAAAACTGAGTGCTAAGTCATGTGATTTTTTTTACCGGAAAACTGAATGAAAAGCAATAAAACTGTTATTTTCATTTACTCTATACCCCTAAATAAATACTTGTAAAAAAAAAAAAAAAAAAAGTGACAGCATTGAAAAGAGAATACATAGTTACCCTAGGGACTTAGCTTTTAAAATATGTATGCCATGAGAGTGTATTACTGTTATTCATGAAGATAAGGGCTTTTAATTACTGATAGAGTACAATGAGAAAACAAAAAACACAAACCAGAAACTAATATATTATCGCCATACATTGTACTAGGAACATCATTTAAATGTTGAGATAACCAGGACAAATTAGCAAATACAATGTGTGGGTTTTACCTATGGTAACATTGTTTATTTGAAAACTATAGTGCATGGAAATGAAGAAATAGTGTATTTTTTCTTTTTTTCCCCTCATTTTTCCCTTTAAAATGCACAGATAATAGCATAATTACTAAAAGCAAATATCACCCTTACAAAGCATAATTTGTGGCAAAAAAACAAGATATAGATCATTTACATCTGATGAGTAGCAATAAAGTTATTGGTGAATGAATGGGAGGAGCGCTGAAATGTGAAAATTGCTCTGGTTTTTAAGCAAAAAACCCTGTGGTGCTGAAGTTATTAAAATACTTCTCTACAAATAACATGAATAAAATAATGTATATATTTGTAATAGAATAAATAGCCTTAAAATAGCCTTAAAATCACGTATACATTAATACTATAAATAGAGAAAAGTTTATATAAATATATACAATACAATAGATAGCCTTACAATCACGTATGCATTAGAAATCTTAAAATAACAGTCATATTAAAAGCGATATTTTAGTAACTATAATCAATGCATTATAAGTGTAAAAACAAAGTTAATACCAAAAGCGATGTATTTCTAATACAATAAGGTTGAAAACGGTATTTACGCATTATTTATATGAAAACAAATTTTTAAATGATCAAAGAAGTGTAAACAAAAATTTTGTTGTTATAGTTTTGTAAGCGAAATTTTTAAACTAAAAAATAAGTAAAAACTGATATAAGCGAAATTTAAAAACGAAAAAATAAGTATAACACAAACTCAAAACGAACTTGTAAACAATATTTTTTATAAACCTTATTCTGTAAACGAAAACTTTTGTTAACACGATCCCTGTAACCGATATTTCTCGGGCGCCCTTTTTTCCTGTCGGGCTCCGAATAGCCGATATTTTGCATTGCAGTCTATGGCGGCGCCATTTTTGTCCACTATCCCTGTGCTCCCTTTTTTACTAGCACCGTCTTTCCTGGAACCTTCATCCTGTTCTATGCATTCTGAGTCCTGTGAATACTGTTGCATCTGTTCTAAATTCTGGACTAATCCAAACCTGTCTTGTTCTGTAGAGATGTCGCTAACCCGCGCTTTTTTGTTCGCGAACTACGAACGCGAACTTGCGAACAAGTTCTCGAACATCGCGAACCACAATAGACTTCAATGGGCAGGCGAACTTTCAAAACTACAAACACTAATTCTGGCCACAAAAGTGATGGAAAAGATGTTTCAAGGGGTCTTACACCTGGAGGGGGGCATGGCGGAGTGGGATACACTCCAAAAGACCCGGTGGAAATTACGGATTTAACGCACAGCAGGGTTATAATCCCTAAAGGGCAGAAATCACATTGCATTCTTAAATTGGTGGCCTAAAGTGCTTGAAAACATCTTGCGTGTGTACTATACATGGATCAGGTAGTGTAATTAGTCTACTGCTTCACACTGACAGACCAAACTCACTGTGTAACGCACCACAAACAGCTGTTTGTGTAGTGATGGCCATGCTGGACTGGTGCGCACCATGGCAAGAGTGCAGGCGATGGGGGTTTTAAAGCCCATATGGTGGGGCTGAGGTAGCTCAACAGTGACTGAGTGTCCAGCTGATCGAATTTGGTCTGTCCACAATGAAGTAACAACTTTATTATCTTCTTGGGTCAGGTGTGCCCCCCAACACACTCATATAGCCGGTCATTGCTTCATTGTGATACGCAAGCCCCTTCTCTGCGGCAAGGTAACGATCACGAAGGGGAATTGATACATGTACATGCCTTTTGTTTTGTTGTTGCAGCCGCAGTGCAGACAGAAAAAATAGGCAGGCATGTACACGCACCAGAAAAATTATTATAATTAAATTCAGGAATGCACCTGGAGTCCTGGACCCTGTTGGTGGTGGCGGAGAAGGCAGTCAAGTGGCTGTGTGGGGACTGACTTAGTCTTGACTCTTGGGGCAGGCAGTCACATAGCGTGCAGACAGAGATGCTGTGTGTGGGGCCTGACTTAGTCTCGGGCAGGCAGTAGCCCTCCAGGATCCTCATTCATTTTGACAAAGGTGAGGTACTGAACACTTTTTTGACCTAGGCGACTTCTTTTCTCACTGACAATGCCTCCAGCTGTGCTGAAGGTCCTTTCTGACAGGACGCTTGAGGCAGGGCAACCCAGAAGTTGGATGGTAAATTGTGACAGCTCTGGCCACAGGTCAAGCCTGCGCACCCAGTAGTCTAGGGGTTAGTCACTGCTCAGACTGTCGATGGTTCTTTCTCTACCATTGTTAAAGAAAGGGTACGGCCGGGGAATCAGGGTTTGAGTCCGATCCGGAGTGGGAGCCTGAGAAACGGCTACCACCACACATCCAAGGAAGGAAGCAGGCACAGCACGCAAGTCCCGGGTCGGGGAGGTAGTGACGAAAAATAACAATACAGGACACTTTTGAGGCGTACATTAAAAAAGGGCGCCGGGAAAAAAGGGCGCAGGGTTTTAAACGATAAGCATGAATAACGTTTAAAAAAAATGTGCTATATTTTGTTTAAAAATAATGTTTTATAAAGTTATAAATCATTAAATAATGTGTATGAAATCGGCAATTGTAAAAACGTTAATCTTCCCTGTTTAAAAAGTGAAATTTATAATAACGTTTTATAAAACATTAATAAGAATGTAACTAAAGCTATACCTAACCCTACTCTCACACAGAACCCTCCCTGTACCTACCCCTAACCCCTAGACCCCCCTGGTGGTGCCTAAACCTAAGACCCCCCTGGTAGTGCCTAAACCTAAGACCCCCCTGGTGGTGCCTAAACCTAAGACCCCCTGGTGGTGCCTAAACCTAAGACCCCCCCTGGTGGTGCCTAAACCTAAGACCCCCCTGGTGGTGCCTAAACCTAGGACCCCCCTGGTAGTGCCTAAACCTAGGACCCCCCTGGTGGTGCCTAAACCTAAGACCCCCCCTGGTGGTGCCTAAACCTAAGACCCCCCTGGTAGTGCCTAAACCTAAGACCCCCCTGGTGGTGCCTAAACCTAAGACTCCCCTGGTGGTGCCTAAACCTAAGACCCCCCTGGTGGTGCCTAAACCTAAGACCCCCCTGGTAGTGCCTAAACCTAAGACCCCCCTGGTGGTGCCTAAACCTAAGACCCCCTTGGTGGTGCCTAAACCTAAGACCCCCCTGGTGGTGCCTAAACCTAATACCCCCTGGTACTGCCTAAACCTAAGACCCCCCTGGTGGTGCCTAAACCTAAGACCCCCTGTGGTGGTGCCTAAACCTAAGACCCCCCCCCCCTGCTGGTGCCTAAACCTAAGACCCCCCTGTGATAAGCATTAATAACGTTTTAAAAAAATATTGGGCTGTTTTTCATTTAAAAATAATGTTTAAAAAATTATAAATCATTAAAAAATGTGTAATCATGAGAAGCAGTTATAAAACATTAAAAGTCTCCGGGCGCCACTTTTAAAACGTTATTTTTCTCCGGCGCCCTTTTTTCCTGTTGGGCGCCCATTAAACAATATTTATTATGGGAGTGAATGGCGGCGCCCTTTTTATCCACCTGCCTTATGCGCCCAAATTTCCTGCTTCCCTTTTGAGGCCCTCTATAATGATGAGTACACTTGAAATCCTTTAAGGGGAAACTGTTATGGAGGGCAAGTCTGTTATTCATTCAACTGTGTGATCAACTCTCTTTGGTACTTTCTGCACCAATATGACCACAAGAAATGGCCGGGGAATCAGAGTTTGATTCCGGTCCGAAATGGGAGCCTGAGAAATAGCTACCACCACACTGTATAAGTAATGTACCTGCCTCCACCGTGCTTTGCAGACCAGGCATCTGTGGTCAGATGGACCCTTGACCCAACGCTGTGTGCCAGAGATGACACCACTTGCCTTTCAAACATCACGGTACAGTTTGGGTATCACCTTTTTAGAAAAATAATTGCGGCCTGGCTGACTGCTGGTATAATACTATGGGCAGTCATACAGGTGCAGTGAAAGGTATGCACTGACTGCTGGTATCACCTTTTTAGAAAAATAATTGCGGCCTGGCTGACTGCTGGTATAATACTATGTGCAGTCACACAGGTGCAGTGAAAGGTATGCACTGACTGTTGGTATAATACAATGTACAGTCACAGATGCAGTGAAAGGTATGCAGTGACTGGTACAATTCAATGTGCAGTCACATAGGTGCAGTGAAAGGTATGCAGTGACTGCTGGTATAACAATGTGCAGTCACACAGGTGCAGTGAAAATGGATGCACTGACTGCTGGTATATAAAACAGCATGCGGTCACACAGATGCAGTGAAATGTATACAGTGACTGCTATATAAAACAGTGTGTGGTCACACGGGGCAGTAAAAAGTATACAGTGACTGGTATTACAATACAATGTGCAGCTTTCACACAGCCAGGTGCAGTTAACAGGTATGCATGGACTGATATATAAAACAGTATGTGGTCACACAGGTGCAGTGAAATGTATGCTGTGACTGGTATATAAAACTGTGTGCTGTCACACAGGTGCAGTTAACAGCTATGCATGGACTGGTATATAAAACAGTGTGCGGTCACACAGAGGTGCAGTGAACAGATATGCAGTGACTGGTATATAAAACTGCATGCTGTCACACAGGTGCAGTGAAAGGTATACAATGACTGGTATTACAATACAATGTGCAGCTGTCACACACACAGGTGCAGTGAAAAGGTAGGCACTGAATGTACTGGGCCTGGCACAGTATAGCAATTAGCAAGAACCAGCTGCGACAGACAGGGCTGTATATGCAGTGCCAGTGGGCCACACAAAAAAACACATCACATGAACATTAGCTCTCAAAAGAGCTGTTTTGGTGGTTCTTTTCAGCAACAAATGTCAGCAAGGAGCAAGCTAACAGACCTACTAACTATCGCTTTCCCTATCTCTCCAATGTCTCTCCCTTCTCTCACTAATACTGCAGCACACAAAGTGAGAACATGGCTGACACAGCTGCCTTATAAAAGGGGGAGGGGGGCTCCAGGAGGGAGTGCAGCCTGATCGGCTGCCATGTTTCTGCTGACTGTGATGTAGAGGGTCAAAGTTTAGCCCAATGATGTATTATAGGGGGCGGGTCGAACCGCCATAAAGTTCACGTTTGGATGTAAACACGAATCCGCATTGTTCACGTGAATAAGTTTGCATGCAAAGTTGCGAACCATTCTGGACATCTCTACTCAGAGCCGGGACAAGGTCCTCCAGCACCCAAGGCTGAGACACCAAAGTGCGCCCCTCCACCCCTGCCACCCCAGCCGTCACACACTGATTGCTATTAGACTAAGAGGGCCACAGGGCCCACAACCTCCCCAACACCTTAATATCTAGTTATCTGGCTTGTAGTCACTGCTATGTATCCCCTTTTCTTATTTCTTTCTGCTTCATACACAATTAGGAATGACAGCTGAATGAATTCTGCGCCCCCTCCTACAGTGCGCCCTGAGGCTGGAGCCTCTCCAGCCTATGCCTCGGCCCGGCCCTGTCTCTACTGTTCTGTCTTCAAGGCCAGTTCTCTCATGAAGCAAGATGAGACATATGTATCAGGAGCAGAGATTACAGGGGTAGCATGTTTGTACAGTGCTTGCACTTACAGCAAGCAGTTAGAGTGTGTGTGTGTGTGTGGGGGGGGGGGGAAGCAAGAGGAGAGCGAGCAAGGTAAGAAGGTCATCATTGGGGAAAAGCAGCTTGTTGTGCGGAGTAAGGAGTCTGACAGTGAGTGAGGCAGTAGGAGGCAGGAGAGCAGCAGTGTTTCATTTGACTTGCACAGCAGAAGGGAGGAGGTGGCACTGCTGTCCTGACTAGGGAGGGAGGAATGGAGGATGGCTGACTGGCTGAGGGTGAGCAGTTTGTTTGTCACAGACTCACACCAGTGTGTTATTGTGTTGAGATGCAGCATGTCATGTCTCAAGTTGTTGCATATGCTCCATTTCTGACTGAGAAAATTAAATGAATGAAGCAGAGCAAATTGTTGGGTGTTGTGCGACCATTCCAAATCAGGGGGTTTGCCTCAGATAGCAAAAAGTCTAGAACCGGCCCAATCTGTCTTGCCTGGAATGTGAGTCCTGTTGCATGAATCTTCTCAGTCAGGTATGTAACTAGAGGGGAGCAGCACTTGTGCCTGCGGGGGGGGGGGGGGGGGGCAGAGCTGTAAGGGAGTCCCAACTACTACTTCACTACCACGGATAAAGGGGTCCATTCTTCAGATCGAGTGTTTTTGTGGCTACACTCGTTATGGGTGTAGGGCATGTGATGTCCACACGGTTTTATGGCCCTTGCAAGATGGGCTCCCAAGCTGTGAGGGCTACCAAGGGAAAGCATGTGAACACTTGGGGGCCCATCAAAGGTTCACGGGGGCCCAATGATTTGTAGTTACACCACTGCTCTCAGTTCTGCATACCCTGTTGTATGAATTCTGTGAGTCTTGCAAATCCAGAATCCTGATTATCCTGTGTTCTGAATCCTGTTTCTGGATATCTAGTCTGCATTCAACGATCTGTTCATTCATATCTGTATTCATATCATATCTGCTTGGATTGGATGTCCTGCTTACGTTCACTGTAAATAAATTGCACCTTAAATCTATGTTGGTCTTCTGCACATTATTGGGAGTATCTATTGTGCAGAGCTGAATCCTGTCAGTGCTGCTATGGGGGGGGGGGGGGGGGGAGTACATGATGTGGGGTGGGAAAAGTGTACCTGGACTCGGTCAGACTTCGAACGTCGCTAAAGGTTTGCCATGCAAGATCTTTAAGTGGTGTTGGAGTCAGTGGCATAGCTAAGGAGCTTTGGGCCCCGATGCAAGTTTTACAATGCCCCCCCCCCCAAGCACTCTATACATAACAATTGATACAGCGCACCAAAACCTGCCATGGCAACTACAGTGTCAGAGGTCCTAGAAAGGGATAGGGAACAGTCTGTTAATGATTCAAAGCATCTATAGAAATGATTATTATGAGCATAGGACCCATAGAGAGCTAATACTGTAGTTGAAGGAGGGCCCATCAGGGCCCCTCTGGCCCAAGGGCCCTGATGTGGTTGCAACCTCTGAAACACCTATTGCTACGCCCCTGGTTGGACTGTTCCTGTAAATACACTAGATTCTTTCTCAAGGTGGTTTTTATTGGCTTCCTCAGATGACTGTAATTTAGTGATTGTACATGGCTTAAAGCGGAATGAAACCCAGCATTTCTACTTTGCTCTAATAGATTATTTACAGCATATTATATACAACCAGCATTTTTTTTTACTAGAACTGCATTCTAAGGGTTAACACAGGCTTTAAAAGCTTTCCTGCCAGCAGAGCTGGCCGCTTCCGAACTTTACATAATGTTATCTTGTGTTTAATTGTATCTAGTGAGAAATGTAAAGAAAGCCTTCTCTCACACTGCTGGGTCCCCTGAACGAAGTCAGACAAGCATAAATGCTTTCTGATGCTTTCTGATTAAGTTAGAGGATGAATAAAGCAGTTATGAATAAAATGCAAAGTCACCTCTCAGAGTAAAATAAGCTTACTTTAGGAACGTATAATTCCTAAATGAATAATAATACTTATGCACAAAAGCAAATATGCTAACCGTATGGCATATAAAAAGTAGGAAAACATGTTTTTATTGAATATTATGTCAGGGTTTTATACCGCTTTAAGAAGTAGGCATGACTGTATGAAATGTTAGGGATGCTCATTCAGATATTGCAGAATTGAAATTTCCGCATTTCCAACCGGAAATAAGCATTTCTGATCGGAAATCAGAAAACAGAAATCAGATTTTCGCAGAAATACTGCATTACTGCAACTCAGTGATTTTAGCTCAATCACAGGACTTGGATGCATTGGACCAATCGGAGAATGCAGAGTCAACTCGGAAGTAGTTGACCAATCATAGGATGCAAACAATGGCCAAAAAAGGCTTCCCGGAATTCGGAAATCCGCAGAATCAGCAATCGACATTGGCGGAAATCTGAATTTCCACGGAATAGGAAATCTAACCATCTCTGTGAAATAATGAAATGGATTTATGATTTACTAGTGCTGTGTACTTCTGATTTTGCATGTGTTGTACAATTAGTGTGACCCATGTTACTTAAGTGACAGTGCAAGTACCAAAACATTTCATGTGCCATTGATCCACAAGTCTTTTTGTGATTTAAAGAAAACTTAACTTTATCAATCCACATTTCAGGCAGCTATGGTTGCCTCTTCATCATTGTCCACTGGGCCACTCAGATAGCAAGTTAACCAATGGAGATAAGGCATAGAAACTATAGGTGAAGGATATGTATACAAGATGATTGTGTGGCAGGAGGTGACTGATCAGAGTGTTCTAGGTAGACCTGTGTGCTTGCCTGAAAAGATGGTGTTACAAGTTGTGTTTAAAGATTGTAAAGGAGGGCTGTGGAAGGAAGGAAATTCCAAAGGAAAGTAGAAATTTGAAGAAAAAAAAAAGTTCTGTTAGCAAGAATGAGTAGATGTTGCATGTAGGATGCAATGTGAAGATAAGGGCAGATATTTAAGGTGTCGCCAGACAATAAAGCTCTTTGCATGTGAGAGTTAGGTAATATCTCACAATATAGACTTTCGCTTTTCTGCTTTGCTGTAGGCCAGTCAGCAGTGTTGCTTGCGAATTTTCGCCCAAGTCATTTTCGCATCGAAAATCCCGTTTTCGAATTCGGTGAATTTTGTGAAAATCTTCAGAAATATTTGCGTTTTCAACCTGCAGCGAAAATTACAGAAACTTCGCTATATGTGAAAGCTTATGCCCTTATGCGGAAACATTTCCTCAATAATCCGCTAAATATGCGTATGGGTGAACTAATACATGCGTACATTCCACCTTCCAATGTGGAATTGTATACGTACAGAAGGGCAACAATATTTCTGCGCATGCACAATGATCTGTATAGACGCAGTTACTGCACGCGTAGTTGACTTCGCAATACATACGTCAACTACGTGTAGCGGGCGAAGCTTCGCATAGTGGTACTTTGACTACGTGGAAATACGTACGCGATGATCTACGAATTTAACGCGAAAATAACTGACATTAGACGAAAATGAACACAAAATATTCGACCGAAAATTCGCCTGTCGAAAAGAAATTAGTGATTTTTTTCGGCGAAAAATTGGCGAAAAGAATTTTTGCATCTTCACTTATCACTGCCAGTCAGTAAGGTGATGTAACCCTATCTATTAGTATATATTGGTGGAGACATTTTTATTAGGTTTAGGTATTTGGTAAAATATTTACAAACAATAAAATTGAAGAGGAAACAGCATGGTATTTACTCCCAAAAGGCTACTTGGATAGCACACATGGCTATCATCCTCATGGCAAAGTGTATAATCATCTACTGTCCTTATACCAGCCTGCCAACCACAAGCTCCCCAGTGCAGTGTTCCCAGCCTCATGCTGCTAAGTGATGGCAATCCTCTGGAGATCCTGAATCCAGGATAAGGAACCAGAGGTCTCCAGCTACGTTCCAGCTTTTTTCTTTGCCGACATCAGCCAGTTAATAGATGCACTGCTAGTGTTTTTTACCGTTGTATTTGAAAACAGCAAAATACAATGACGTCTTGTTAACTAAAGTTGCTTGAGAAACATCATACAGGTTCTTCATCACAGAAAATTAACACTTAATAGTAGAAGTATTATTTTGCTGCATGTAAATTATATTGCACTGCTGTGAATTAGGAACTTCTAAAGGTGTATGAAACTAGTAAAGGAAGCAATAACATATTGCCTATAGCGACCAATCCGATTCCTTAAAGTGACACTGAAACGAAAAAAACAACAACATATGATATAATGTGTAGTACGAATAACGAATAGAAATTAGTAGCAAAGAAAAGAGTCTCATGTTCGTTTTTTCAGCTATACAGCTTTTTTATAACGTTGCATCATTCTCTAATATTTACAGTTTACAAATTACACTCTGCATTTCAAATGATGAAACAGAGCAGAGCGAATGACCCTTTGAACTTCCTGGCAGAAAAACCTTAAACAAACAAGAAACAGAGATAGACAGGTTGAGATAAGTACGTCAGAAAATAGCACAGTAGCCAACCTAAGTTGGGTCGGAGAGCTCAGAGAAGATCTTTTACATAGATAACAACTGAAGTTTCTTAACTCTTCCTGTACTGGAAAGATGAGACTCATATCTTTGCTGCTAATGTTCTATTTCTTAGCTGTACTACACATACAGTACAAATCATTATCTCACAAGTTTATTTTCACTTCAGATTTCCTTTAATTCTTTGACAACAAGACAGTAAAAAGATAAGTTGTGAGCAACAATAACACTTTTCACAAATGGGGCTAACACAATCACAGACTAATTTTTGATAGAAGCAGGAAAGTGAAGTTAATATGGTACAATGTATTTACCTTACCATTAGATTAAAAATGTAAGCCCTCTGAAGTTACATTGCATGAATCATTTCATTACACATGATACAAATCATTGAAAGATCATAATTTGAATCTGATAACCAATGAATAGTACCAGATTAACTACGCTGTCATGTCTTCAACATTGTTTTTTCTCTATAGCAGCACACATTAACATTTGCATATCTACCCTCTAGTGGCCAATTAGAGTAACCTACTATAACTGTTTAAGATAAATTGACACACTGCTGCAGCCACAATCTCCTAAAAAAAGGGTATAGAGAGATATTCACGGTGGTCAACATACAGATTCAAGCCAGTCCTTTGCTAATGAAATGTCTGTTGTGGCTAGAAATGCAGCCACCAATGAGGTTGAAAAATACATTTTTTGTTACTACATCTTTTAGTATCAGCTTAAACTGTGACATATCATACTATACATTTCAATATATTCAGTCATGTATAGAGGAGTATATATATATATATATATATATATATATATATATATATATATATATATATATACAGTGGGTGTTGCAAAAGTATTCTGCCCCCTTGAAGTTTTCCACATTTTGTCACATTAGTGCCACAAACATGCATCAATTTTATTGGAATTCCACGTGAAAGACCAATACAAAGTGGTGTACATGTGAGAAGTGGATCGAAAATCATACATCATTCCAAACATTTTTTACAAAAAAATAACTGCAAAGTGGGGTGTGCGTAATTATTCGGCCCCCTGAGTGAATACTTTGTAGAACCACCTTTTGCTGCAATTACAGCTGCCAGTCTTTTAGGGTATGTCTCTACCAGCTTTGCACATCTAGCGACTGAAATCCTTGCCCATTCTTCTTTGCAAAACAGCTCCAGAGCAGTCAGATTAGATGGACAGCGCTTGTAAACAGCAGTTTTCAGATCTTGCCACAGATTCTCGATTGGATTTAGATCTGGACTTTGACTGGGCCATTCTAACACATAGATATGTTTTGTTTTAAACCATTCCATTGTAGCCCTGGCTTTATGTTTAGGGTCGTTGTCCTGCTGGAAGGTGAACATCCGCCCCAGTCTCAAGTCTTTTGCAGACTCGAAGAGGTTTTCTTCCAAGTTTGCCCTGTATTTGGCTCCATCCATCTTCCCGTCAACTATGACCAGCTTCCCTGTCCCTGCTGAAGAGATGCATCCCCCGAGCATGATGCTGCCACCACCATATTTGACAATGGGGATGTTGTGTTCAGAGTGGTATGCAGTGTTAGTTTTCCGCCACACATAGCGTTTTGCATTTTGGCCAAAAAGTTCCATTTTGGTCTCATCTGACCAGAGCACCTTCTTCCACATGGTTGCTGTGTCCCCCACATGGCTTGTGGTAAACTGCAAACGGGACTTATTATGCTTTCTGTTAATGCCTTTCTTCTTGCCACTCTTCCATAAAGGCCAACTTTGTACAGTGCATGACTAATAGTTGTCCTATGGACAGAGTCTCCCACCTGAGCTGTAGATCTCTGCAGCTCATCCAGAGTCACCATGGGCCTCTTGACTGCATTTCTGATCAGCGCTCTCCTTGTTTGTCCTGTGAGTTTAGGTGGATGGCCTTGTCTTGGTAGGTTTACAGTTGTGCCATACTCCTTCCATTTCTGAATGATTGCTTGAACAGTGCTCTGTGGGATGTTCAAGGCTTTGGAAATCTTTTTGTAGTCTAAGCCTGCTTTAAATTTCTCAATAACTTGATCCCTGACCTGTCTCGTGTGTTCTTTGGACTTCACGGTGTTGTTGCTCCCAATATTCTCTTAGACAACCTCTGAGGCCCTCACAGAGCAGCTGTATTTATACTGACATTAGATTACACACAGGTGCACTCTATTTAGTCATTAGCACTCATCAGGCAATGTCTATAGGCAACTGACTGCACTCAAATCAAAGGGGGGGGGGGGGGGGCGAATAATTATGCACACACCACTTTGCAGTTATTTATTTGTAAAAAATGTTTGTATTTATGTATGATTTTTGTTCCACTTCTCACATGTACACCACTTTGTGTTGGTCTTTCATGTGGAATTCCAATAAAATTGATTCAGTGTTCAAAATTATTCAACCCCTACTGAAATTGAGTGTTTTTGGCCAGTTTGACATTGATTTTGATCATTTCAGTCATCTTGTTTACAATTAAATCAAAGAGGCACTTGTAAGTCAGACAAATATAACATAACATTTATAATGAAATAAAAACAAATGTCTTTTCTGTGCTCACATCATTATCAGTTTTATTCAACCCCCAAGTGACATTCATTCTTAGTACTTAGTACAACATCCTTTTCCAGTTGTAACAGCTTTTAAACGTGAAGCATAGCTTGACACAAGTGTCTTGCAGCGATCTGTGGGTATCTTAGCCCATTCTTCATGGGCAAAAGCCTCCAGTTCAGTCACATTCTTAGGCTTGCTCGCTGCAACTGCTTTCTTTAGGTCCCACCAGAGGTTCTCAATCGGATTTAAGTCTGGTGACTGTGATGGCCACTCCAAAATGTTCCTTAAATCTACAACCATGCTCTAGTGGACTTGGAGGTATGACTTGGAGGTATGCTTGGGATCATTGTCCTGTTGAAAGGTCCAACATCTCCCAAGCCTAGTGTTTGTGATGGACTGCATCACATTTTCATCCAATATCTCCTGGTACTGAAGAGAATTCATGGTACCTTGCACACGCTGAAGCTTCCCTGCACCTGCAGAAGCAAAACAGCCCCAAAGCATAATTGACCCCCCGCCATAATTCACAGTAGGCAAGGTGTTCTTTTCTTCATAGGCCTTGTTCTTCCTCCTCCAAACATAGCGTTGATCCATGGGCCACAAAAGTTTTGGGATAGTGTTCGGTGGACTGATGAAACAAAATTAGAACTGTTTTGTAATATCTTTATGAGACAACACTAAAGTTATGATACTTTGATGCAATGCATAGTCAGTGTATTCAGCTTGTACAGTGTAAAATTTTGGTCCAATCATCATAAAGCAACAAGCAGTCAATAATGTCTAAATAGCTGGCAACAAAAGCGAGTACACCCGTAAGTTAAGAATGTCAAAACTCAGCCCTAAGTGTCAAAGCTTTGTGTGCCGACTAGTGTTGGGCGAACAGTGTTCGCCACTGTTCGGGTTCTGCAGAACATCACCCTGTTCGGGTGATGTTCGAGTTCGGCCGAACACCTGGTGGTGTTCGGCCAAACTGTTCGGGGTTCGCCCGAACTGCGGAATGACTAGCCGAACAGGGCCGAACAGGGCCCCTGTTCGGCCGAACAGGGCACTGTTCGGCCGAATACTGCCCCCTATGGGGTCGCAGGCATAAGGGGGGAGCATGCCCCGATCGCGGGGGGGGGGGGGGTCGGAAATTCCCCCCACCCCCTCCGCTAGCGCTCCCCCCTCTGCCCGCTTCCCCATACAAAAGTTTCAGGAAGTAAAACAGTACCGGTGGTACTAGTGGGTGGCTGGCAGTGGGCAGCACTGTGAAGTGAGTGACTGAGGAGGAGGAGTCCGGAGAGTGACGCGTTGAGGGAGGCCGGGCAGCAGGCGGTTCAGCAGTAGTACCGTACTACTGCTGAACCGCCCGCTGCCCGCCCTCCCTCAACGCGTCACTCTCCGGACTCCTCCTCCTCAGTCACTCACTTCACAGTGCCGCCCACTGCCAGCCACCCACTAGTACCACCGGTACTGTTTTACTTCCTGAAACTTTTGTATGGGGAAGCGGGCAGAGGGGGGAGCGCTAGCGGAGGGGGTGGGGGGAATTTCCGACCCCCCCCCCCCCGCGATCGGGGCATGCTCCCCCCTTATGCCTGTGACCCCATAGGGCCCCCAAAAGCGGGATGTTCGGGGAGTTCGGGGTTCGGCCCGAACATGCCGAACATCGCGGCCATGTTCGGCGAACTTTCCCGAACCCGAACATCCAGGTGTTCGCCCAACACTAGTGCCGACCATTATTTTTCAGCACTGCCTTAACTCTATTGGGCATGGAGGTCACTAGACCTTCACTGGTTTCCACTGGAATCCTCTCCCACTCCTCCATGACAGTATCACAAAGATGTAGATGTTAGAGACTTTGCACTCCTCCCCCTTCTGCTTGAGGATTTCCAATAAATGTTCAATAGGACTTAGGTCTGGAGATGCTTTTCCAGTTCAGTCCTTTACCTGCAGTTGTATTAGCAAGGCAGTGGTCATCTTGGAGGTGTGTTTTGGGTTGTTATAATGTCGTTATCATGTTGGAATACTGTCCCGTAAACCAGTTTCCAGAGGAAAGGGATCATGCTATGGTTCAGTATGCCACAGTGCATGTTGGCATTCATGGTTCCCTCGATGAACTGTAGCACCCCAGTGCAGACAGTACTTATGCAGTGCAGACAGTCCATGACACTCCCACCACCATGCCTGACTGTAGGCAAGACTCAATTGTTTTTGTACTCCTCACCTGGTTGCCACCATATACACTTGACGCTATTTAAACCAAATAAGATAATCTTTAGAAGAGGCTTGCTCCTGGGACAACAGCAACGCAAACCAATGTGATGCAGTATGCAGCATATGTTTCGAGCACTGAAAGGCTGACAGCCACCCCCTTCAACCTCTGCAGCAAAGCTACCAGCACTCATACATTTGCATAACAAAAAAAAACAACAACTTCTGGATATGACGCTGAGCATGTGCACTTAACCACTTTGGCTCTTTGGTTGACCATGGTGAGGCTTGTTCTGAGCGGAACCTGTCCTGTTAAAGAGCTGAATGGTCTTGGCCATCATGCTGCAACTCCGTTTCAGGGTGTTGACAATCTCATTATAGCCTAGGCCGTCATTATGTAGAGCAACAATTATTTTTTTTAGGTCCTTGGAGAGTTCTCTGCCAAGAAGTGCCATGTTAAACTTACAGTCACCAATATGAGAGAGTACACTCCACCTTATATCCATACCATACTGTATTAAATGTTAAAATATGGTAATTGTAAAGTATATTAACCTTAGGAAACCATGGAACCCAGTCTTTAAGCACAGCAGAACCCACAAACAGCTGAAGAAGTTGGCCCTCACCACTGTAATTACTGCTGGCGATTTGTGCAGGACGGTTGAGACTGCTGGTTAACTGAGTTCCGGACAACCAGAACTACTGTATTTACAAAAATGTAAGAGGTGTACTAATTTTTGGGAGATACTGTGTATATATTAGCTTATCAGATGTAAGAAACATGGAACTTCACTGCTCTGTACTGGAATTTTCCTTAATTGATTCTTCTCCAATGAAAGCTAGAATACTGTAAATGTATTATTTTACTTACAAAGACAAAATACAAACACTTATATCGCGCTTTTCTCCTGGCGGACTCAAAGCACCAGAGCTGCAGCCACTAGAACACGCTATATAGGCAGTAGCAGTGTTAGGGAGACTTGCCTAAGGTCTCCTACTGAATAGGTGCTGACTTACTGAACAGGCAAAGCCAAGATTTGAACCCAGGTCTCCTGTGTCAGAGGCAGACCCCTTAACCATTACACTATCCAGCCACTTACGCATTTATAATACATTAATAAACACATGAATAGTGCAGAACAGTAAATTCTTAACTTGTCAGATATCACTTGGTGCCCCTTTCTTCAAGAGAGAAGTCAATTATAGGGATGCTCATTTGGATTCCGTGGAAATGAAATTTTCGCATTTCCAGTCGGAAAATGGTACCGCATTACCACAACTAGGTAATTTTAGCTCAATCACAGAACTCGGAAGCATTGGACCAATCAGAGAATGCAGAATTTTCAATGGAAAATCAGATTAAGGCAGTAATTTTAGACCAATCACAAGACTCGGATACTACTAAATTTCAACATGACCCAACTGAGTGCTGCTATCAGTAGCGTCATAAGACAAAGCTAGACTGCCCATGCCTTGAACCTCCAAAATAAGCCCCAATTGTTCACCTCTTCCTCCACCCCACCAAATAATACTAAGTATCCTGCTATGTGGCTGCAGATGTACATTGTGGGTGGCTTCATCACTAAATCCAGCAAAACACTGGTACTAGCAGTGTGCACCACATGGTAAAGTCAGAAGATGGAAGCCCTGAGTTAGTGAAACAGTAGTGTGGGGATATAGATCAGGTATGTCCACCTCTTGGCCAGTGGCACAGTGCCTGTCATTGGGGTCTGCCTGATGTTACAGGGAAATGATGTGGCTACCTGATACTTGATCGTACCGGTGTGGGCTGCATTACACTAAGGAAGACGTGGGATGTGGGATTCAGATGCATGCCTTAGGTGTGGAGCTGGCAAGACACACTCAGTGAGCCACCTTGGAGCATTCAGGAGTCTTACTCAAGGAACCCTTACTAAATAGATTCTTGCTCCAGCCAGGATTCAGACTCTGGTAACCTATGTCAAAGGCATTGCCCTTAGCCAGTAGAGATGGCCCGAACAGTTCGCTGGTGGACAGTATCCAGCAAATTTCCACTGTTCACATTCTCTGCAAACTGCGAATATATGGCCCTATACATCATCATGGAGCCAAGTTTTGAACCCTTACCTCACAGTCACCAGACACATGGCAGCCAAACAGCTAGCAACCCCTCCTTGACCCCCCACCCCCTATCAAAAAGCAGTTGAGGTGGCCATATTGCATTCATTCTCTGCTGGCTGCTGACTGTTAGTGAGAGCAGGGTCAGACTTGCTGCAGATAGGTAGGGAAAGCATTAGCTAGGCCTGTGTTCTTGTTCCTCACTTGCTGTGAAAGCACCCCAAACAGCCCCATTTAGGCCTAGCAAATCGGTCTCCTGTTTTTTTTTGTGTGACACTCCGCAGCCCATTGACACCTAGAGCTGTGTGCACACTACTGCTATTATGTTGCCTCATTAAGTTGCATACACAGAACCATTCTAGTGCATTATTATTTCACTGTATCATGATAGTACAATTGCATTTCTCTGTGTGTGACACTCCACAGCCTACTGACACCCAGAGCTGTGTTTACACTATGGCTGTTGTTGCATTAACTTGCAGACACAGTACCACTCCTGTGCATTATTATTTTACTGTATTCTGATAGAACTATTGAATTTCTCTGTGTGTAACACTACACGGCCCACTGACACCCAGAGCTGTGCATAATGTGATTTCTGCCCTTTAGGGATTAAAACTCGACTTTGCATCAACTCCGTAATTTTTGGTGGGACTTTTGGCATGGACCCCCCTCTGGCATGCCACAGTCCAGGTGTAAGACCCCTTGAAACAACTTTTCCATCACTTTTGTGGGCAGAAACAGCCTTTGTAGGTTTTAAAATTCACCTGCCCATTGAATTCTTTGGTGGTTCACCAGGTTCGCCTGTTCGCAAACATTTTCTGAAGTTCACATTAACTGTTTACGAATGGAAAATTCTTTGTTCGCGACATCTCTATTAGCCAGTATATTATCCAGCCATATGCTGCCTGCTTATTTTGCTCATGTGGAAACTCTGCTTATTTATGTTGTGTGTGTGTGTGTGTGTGTGTGTGTGTGTGTGTGTGTGTGTGTGTGTGTGTGTGTGTGTGTGTGTGTGTGTGTGTGTGTGTGTGTGTGTGTGTGTGTGGAGGGGGGGGAGGGGTGGAGGGATGCACTGCCTGTTAAGTTTTCCTTATAGGACCGCTCTTTCTTTTTATTTTTTATTTATTTTTTATTATCAAGTGTACATTCTGCCTGTTTATGTTGTGTGGGGGTAAATACTGTCAAAATTCAGTAGTTTGCCTAATTATGCTGTTTTAAGATATGTTATGCCTAATTAAGTTGTTTGGGAAATACATGCTTCCTAAATTGGATCGAAGATTTTAGAAGACTAAAAATGTACGCAATGCGGCCCGCCGACCCCGAGGTCGGCAAAAACTAAACTAGCTGATGGAGAGGGGCCAGAGCAGCAGTGAGTGACTACGAGGGCACAGGATGGCTGCATGGGGCTGGTAGAAGCCCCAGGTAAGTGAAACAATTTTTTTTTGCCTGATAACTCCTTTAACCTCCTTGCCGGTCTAATTCCACCGGCAAGGAGGCAGCGCAGCACTTTTTTTTTATTATTATTTTTTTTAATCATGTAGCGAGCCCAGGGCTCGCTACATGATAGCCGCTGAGCAGCGGCAGCTCCGCAGCCACTCCGATCGCTTCTGGCGATTGGAGTAAGCAGGAAATCCCGTTCAGAACGAGATTTCCTGCTGGGCTTCCCGGTCGCCATGGCGACGGGGCGGGATGACGTCACCGACGTCATTGACGTCGGGACGTCATAGGGAATCCCGATCCACCCCTCAGCGCTGCCTGGCCCTGATTGGCCAGGCTGCGCAGGGGTCTGGGGGGGGAGGCGGCTCGGCGCGGCGGATTGCAGCGGATCGGCGGCGAGCGGTGGCAATCTGAAGTTACAAGCAGCTAGCAAAGTGCTAGCTGCTTGTAACAAAAAAATTATGCAAAACGGCCCAGCGGGGCCTGAGAAATCCTCCTGCGCAGGTTACCCCGAGCTGAGCTCGGGATAACCGGCAAGGAGGTTAAGGGTCATCTAGCTATATATACTGAAAATGAGGGGGGTGTCAGGGGTGCAGTTAAGCCTAGGCAAACCAAGTGGCGCTTTGGGGCTCAACAACAGCAGGGGCCACCCATGATGCCAGGGCCGATGCATCTGTATGGTCATGGCTGCCTCCCCATCACACTCACACTGATCTCAGATCAGCGGCAATGTGATCAGAGAGGAGAGCGGTGCAGTGACCACACAGTACACTTCAGATGCGGAAGTGAGGTCATTGCTCATTTCCTGTATTTGAAGTGTGCTGCATGGTTATTATGCACTGCACTCCTCTTTTCTGGTCGCTATGTATACTGGGGGGGGGGGTACCTTTGACTTCCTATTATAATGACAGAAGGAGCCTCTGACAAGGTGGGGGGCACAATGATGTGCTGCTTGAGGCCACAAAAACCTAAGCAGTACCCCTGGGGGGTGTGCATCTGGCTACTTTATGCTGAGGTGTTATCTGTCTAGATACACTGAAAAGTGGGTGGTGGGGGCAGGCGCGGACTGGCCCGGGGGGACGGGGGGAAATTGCCCCCCCGGGCCGCCCTGTTCCTAAGTATTTAGGGCCGGTCCGGTGTGCGGACAGGTGGAGACCACACCGCAGTAGAGCCTGTGTGCGCAGCCGCAGCTTTGCGATAGTGTGCTACTGCGGCCGAGGCCGCTCACTTCAAAGCCAGCCCCCTGCTGGCCCGTCCCCATCACAGACTTACTGTTTGTTTTCAGGCCAGCTCAGTCCTGGCTGTCAGCGGAATAGTGCAGATGCACCCGACTGGCTCTAGCTGTGGTATGCTGCCGTGAATGGGCTGGTGCTGCTGTGAATGGGCCTCTAGGTTGAGCTTTTCACCCAGGCCAAAGGGTTCCAGTCCTCTCCTGGGTGGTTCGGGGGGGGGGGGGGGGGGTAGCTGTTGGTCAGGGGGCGGCTGGTGATAGTGGGCCCTGGGCGGCAAGCAGTACATATATGTCCCTGATTGGTATCTTTAACTATTCTGCCATTTCTAGTTACTTCAGTAGTGAATGGCAACCAGAGACACTAGACCAGTAACATTAGGTTGGTAGTTATAGTAGAAGGTCAGTTGTGGATTCTGAGTTTCAATGAAATTTCAGAATAAAAATAGTGAGGTAGTTTTATTCATCTGTTTTTATCTGTCCTCTTTCCATATATAAAATAAACAGAAAATGGATAAAATTACCTTAAGCATAAAAATAAGATTGAATATTACTAGTTTAAGTTATTCTGTAAATAATCGTACACTATGATTACACCTGCTCATCTGCAGTCTCAAATGCATTTGGTGGAAAAAATGTCAATTAATGATTCGTCAATAATTTAAATAATAGACATATTTTGGTTTTCTGCATAATAATATTATTTATTTTGCTATTCATATGCAAAATGGGATACGACTGAAATATACTATTTAAGATTTATTTAAAGCCTAGGTGACAGTTGTTTTTTTATTGCAATATATCAACTTGACATTAACTGAATGAGGCATTTTAGTGACAGACACGAGCAATGTCAAAATTTACATTACGGCACACACAAATTCTATGGAAACGTACTATTAGCACTTACTACAAGCAATGATGAGTAACGAGATAAAAATTGACAGTGTCAATAGTCATAAGCTCTTGCAATTTGAAATAATGAACTGTATCTGTAGATATGTGAGTAGATATTAATAAAGATAGACAGAATACAATTCTGTTAAAACCTGTAGTATTTAATTAGTTTAATTACAAAAAAGTATTGTCCTGTATGAATCCTTTCTTTAATAGCTACCTTTGTGTTTTTGTCTTGCATGGGTAGATTTAGTTATCATAATCAATGTGTAATAGCCTCAATAATTTCTGTAGTAAATGTACTCTGTACTGTTTTTTTTTTTTTTTACATTTTTAGTAAAATAATGTAACCAGTAAAATTAATAGGCCAGATATCTAATATGTCCTCAGATAAGATGTCCTATGTACAGGGTCTTTTCTAGCTGTTTTGTCACCCCAAGCAATAGGTTCTGTATCACCCCTCTCTCCCCCCCAAAAAAAAAACAACAACAAACACACATGCACACACTAGGGAATATAACCCATGTGCCGTATATGGTGGATGCATACTACAGGGAGTCCCTGAGATATCAACAACCACCAGGGGAGAGGTGCTTGTGCGCGCGCAGGCTTGTTCTACAAGTGGTGTCATGTACATAAAGAAGTCCTGGCAACATCAGCCCTACCTAACCACTATCTTCATCACTCTCAGCACTTTTGGAAAAGATCCATTTCCACTGCACCGGGGCTGCCGTATAACCCATCAGCACAAGGTAAATTTGGTGTGACGGGTGGTGTGAAGGGGGGGTACTGCCTGGGCTTCCTTATCTACTGTCGCAGTCATTTTCTACCTTCATTTGCCTTCCCTCATTTTTACCCTTCCCTCCTCCCCACAGCCCTTTACTCTCTTCCCTACACCCACTTCACACTTCCTTCCATTCTTCTTCCCACACTAGCTTCCTGCACCAGCTGCTCACCTCCTGCAGACTGAACTCCGTGGCTAGCAAGAGACCATAGCGTCCTAGTCATCCTCACTGCCACCTGGTGTCCCTACAGACAGAAAGCATGCTGCATTACAAATAACAGACAGTAGGTGGCAGCAGTAACAATGGCTGCAGATGGCTCTTCTTTATAGCTTCCTGCAAACTTCATTGACACTTCTCACTGCACTGTGATGTCAGACAGCACGTCCCAGCTCAGAACAGCCTGCGGCCCGGCAGTGGGCTGTGGCCCGGGGGTTGGGGGATCCCTGCTTTAATGCGCGTTATTCTGATTAACACAGTTTATTGAATATACCTCTATGTATAGACATGTCAACAAACAAATTAAATTACACCTCTGCTTTTTTTTAATCCTCCTCCACCCACACCACATGCACACATAAAATATTATATAAAACATACTCTAAATAGGTAAATGTAACCAAAAGTTGCAGTTTGAGGAACTCAGCAGGAAATACATGAAATGCTAATGTTCTTCTTTGCATGGTGTGAGGAGCGTATTGGTATGTATGTAGATGACACCATTCTTTATTCAGGTCCATCTCCTGAAATGGCACTTGACACTACTGAAGAATCAATCTACTATTTGTGGCTGCGCTTGACTGCACTATGTCTGTTGTCCTTCTACTTGACCCTTCTGGCACAAATGTTGATACTGTCTTGTCCCCTTTGGAAGTAGTAGACAGAACAAACCTAGTCAAAATTGTTTTACATAACTCATGTTCCATATTAGCCAATGTGTTATGGGCTATTACATAGTAGCCCAGATATTATGTAACACATGTTATAGAATAGTCCAATACATCCCGCAGCACTTTAAGATGCTCCGCTCCATTGTTATTTGCTATGCTACTACGCTTTACTACAAATCCCCCATGGACTGTGGGATGGGGAATTAGCTTACCCTGCCTCCTTCAAATACTATGTAGGTGTCAAGTTATAACAGATATCACACAAACTAGAGACCCTGGGGTATAGTGACTCTGGGGGACCATGTAGACCTGTGCAGAAGCAGTGTAGCACTAGACCCTCTTAATTTCATATCCCCCCTTTTAAGCTCCCCACACAATACTTTCCCAAGCCCTTAGAGTTTGAAAATGGGCTATGAAGTCACTAAAATATGAGGGTATTGAATATTTCCCACCACTCGGGGAAAATTCATCCCTCCGGTAGGTATACAGGAATACAGTCTGAGGAAGGCTTCATACCCGAAAGCTTACGCCTTTTCTTCTAAGTTAGCCAATAAATGGTATTATACTGAAACGGCTATCTTTTCCTGGAAATAAGGCACACAATCTCGGTTTTTTTGGTCTAATAAATAATTGAAAAATGCCAGACCAGATTTCATCTTTAATCTTGGCTTTTTGTTGTTTTTTTAGCTGAAATTCAGTAAAGAAAGTTCCTCCAGAAATGTTCAGGATCAGAGGCCTGGTCCTGGTCAGTATGTGTATCCTGTCGAGAGGATGAAGAGAGCACTGAGACTGATGACTGTCTGCCACCAGAATCCTGGTCTTCAGAGGGGAATTGGTCATGACTATGGTGGTGGAGGGAACATTTTGAGACGCTCTTTCACATCCTAATCAGCACTGCTTTGTCCATCCCTGCTCTTGCACTTCTCAGGGTAGTGTTGGTTCTTCAGGTGGGACATCATGGCCAATTTCCCTTACTTAGTATCCCATCTTTCACTCTACTCACCAATGAGTGACAGATGTTGCTGTTTACTTTTGTGTCATCCTGTGCATTTGGGGTGAAGTAATTTCAAGAGGTAGATATCCACCAGACCCTTTAGCCAGATTGCAAGGATTGTGGTGGATCCTCATCCAGACTATTGGAGTAGGTGAACTCAGTTTTCATAGGATTGTGTTGAAGCTGCTGTCACCTGCTGCTGGATGCAACTCCTGTAGAGCCCCTGCCCTACTATTCGGAGTGTGCCTCCTCTGATGTGGAAGAAGCCTGATGCAGAGAGACCTGCTTGTCATGCTTCTCCTTTGATACCTAGGTGTAAGTGAATGGAAGGGTACTGCCTGACAAAACCTCCTGCACTAATGGGGCAATAGTGGATGTAAGTGAGAGGGACAGCAGATGAATGTACTCCTCCCCTTCATGGCCCTCAGGTCCTAGTAATCAGGCTAGAACATCATCCCTGATTCTCTCAAAGCTTCCTCCAAGAGGTCCTCCACTGTTACTGGCAGTGCTGCTGCTGATGACCAAATCTTAGGACAGGATGGAGAGGTCTTGAGTTATCACTGCCTCAGCCTGCTGCATGGAGATAGTCTGGTCAGATGTCCCCTTCCGATGATGCTGAATACATGCACTCCTTCTTTGGTCGTCTCATCCACAGCAATGCCTGTTTTGAGTGGAAGCTGTCCTGTTATACTGCTGTAAGGTCCTAGACAGCTTAGTTTCAGAGTGTTGGCAATCTTCCTATAGCTTAGGCAATTTTTATGTACAGCAACTTTTTTTCTTAAGATCCTCTGAGAGTTCTCCACCACGAGGTGCCATGTTGAACTTCCAGTGTCTATTACGCGAGAATGTGAGAGCAATAATACTGAATTTAACACACCTGGAGGTGTGGGACTGTTTCTGGCCACAAAAGTGATGGAAAAGTTGTTTCAAGGGACCTAACGTCTGGACCATGGCATGCCGGAGGGGGATCCATGGTAAAAGCCCACCAAAAAAAGAAGTTGACCCAGAGTCATGTTTTAATCTGTAATGGGCAGAAATCACATTACATTCCTAAATTTGTTGAATAAAATGCTTTAAAATGTCCGGCGTGTGTACACGTCGATCGGGTAGTGTAAGGGTTAGGCCCAGTTCACAGTGACAGACGAAATGTCACATTTTTCACCTTAAAGGGGAACTGAAGAGAGAGGTATACGGAGGCTGCCATATTTATTTCCTTTTAATCAATACCAGTTGCCTGGCAGCCCTGCTGGTCTATTTCTCTGCAGTAGTATTTGAATAACACCAGAAACAAGCATGCAGCTAGTCTTGTCAGATCTGACTTAAGGCTTCTTTCCTACTAAGACGTTGCGTTAAGGTCGCATAACGTGCCCCTAATGCAACGCATGGTGGGGTTGAAGTTGGACGTCAGATTGAGCCGCGTTATGCGGCTCTTCATGCGTCTGTGATGCCGTAATGCGTACTTTTGGGGCTATGGCTAATAGTATTAGAGGTAGAGGATCAGCAGGGCTGCCAGGCAACTGGTATTGCTTAAAAGGAAATAAACATGGCAGCCTCCATATACCTCTCTCTTCAGTTCCCTTTTAACATACCCTGCAAATTTGGTGATTATAGCTACTAAGGGGAGTTGGTATTAACCGCGAAAGTCGGCAGCCATTTGGCGAAAATGTGAAAATTTTAGCGAATTCACATTAAATCTCAAAAACATTAAAATGTAAGCGTATTTTCGCAAAAGAATCTCAAAACCGAAAATGGCATTTTCAATGAAAAAATGCTTTTGGTGAAAATTTGCACGCAACACTGCTGGTGAAGAGGCTTCTGTTTATGTTCTTTAACCACTTCTCTACCACGGGGTTTTTCACCTAAAAACCACAGCAATTTTCACATTTAAGGGAGGCAAGGGTTAATGGGCTTAATGGGGGTATAATTTATTTAAAAAAAACCTCACTGATGCTGATCAGTCACTAATGCTGTGTTAGTTATCTGAGATCCTCTCACGAGTGATCTCAGTAACTGTAACAGCATAGTGACTGATACAATGTTTACACACATTCTGCATGAATAAGCACTGTCATTGGCTTTGTGAACACATGTTCACATCAGCCAATCACAGACCAGCATGTGCCCGACGCGTATGCGCGTCCGCGTTCGATCGCGAACGCGATCGCGCACAGCAGGAAAATAAACAGGAGTTGCCTATCTACGCCCCTGTGACTCAGGTGAATTTTAAAGGGGCGTAGATAAGCGTGGCAGAGGTTGTTAAGTGGTTAAAATTGGTATCTGGCATTAAATAATCAGAAGACATTTAAACTGATCAAAAAAGCTACTACCAAATGCAAGAAAAAAAAAAGCAAGAAAGTTTAAAAGGAAGGTTTTTTTTTTTTAAATTCACTAAAAGAGAAGAAAAAAAGAACATTGCCCCTTTCCACAACTTAGATAATGGGGTAGATCTATGGACTTCTACAGAGACCATATTTACAAAGCTGTTTAAAACAGTAGAATGGTAAACAACAGTTAATTTCTTCTTTGTGCTTATCTCCAGTACATAGTACATAATCACAAGCACAGTAACATTAATATATACTCAATATTGTCTACTAAATAACACACTGGCAACAAATATACCCAATGCTTGTTTTCCATGACTGAACAACCTTCAACACCAAAGATCCAACTTATCAAAGTTTCATTAATAGGTGTTTGTTTCCTTTGTCAGCTCCTACAAGCTAGTTTATAAAGCCGTTTGCGATACACTGTAAACATGAAGTCTGAAAATTGCCAGTCTGTCTGTTCCCATTTTCACAGTGTTTTCATGTTGTTCAAGTGTATAAATGATTTTGTAGTTCCTGACATGTAGCAAGCCACATAATCAGGTAATTATTTAGTCTGCTGTAAGGTGCCTGATTTCAGGGCATATGATCACAGTTCTTAGAGCTGACGGACCTTGTGAGAAGCAATTACATTTACTTTTTTCTTACAAAGGCTCTATTATTGATGAAGTATCTCAGAGGAAGTGGTGAGCCTGAGGAGTATAAGGTTTTTCTCCAGCTAGTTAAAGCAGAATATAACCCTGCATTTCGACTTTGCTCTGAAACATTATTTACAGCATATTATATACAAAAAGCATTTTTTTACTAGACCAGCATTGGAAGGGTTAAACACAGAGGTTTAAAGTTCCGTGGAGAGATATGCAGAAGTTCAGATAGATACATTCTATTTAGCTAAATGTATCTATTGATAAATGTTACACACTCTTTGGCTGTCCTCCAAGCTCCTTCTCAGTCAGAGAGAGTGAGTCATATTCAACACTTAGATACATTTATGTAAACAAAATGTATCTATGTCAGCTTCGGATGCGTCTGCAGAAATCTCCAGGAACTTCAAAGCTCTGTGTAACCCTTCCAATGCTGGTCTAGTAAAAAAAAATGCTGGTTGCATATAACATGCTGTAAACAATGTTTTAGAGCAAAGTTGAAATGCAGGGTTATATTCTACTTTAAGTCCTTAGGTGTATGTTTATAATGTATGGTACATAGCGTGAAAGAAAAATGCTTTGTTGTAGAGCACTTTTTTTAAGTAAAATATTTTATAGTTCACATACAGTTTTCCAGAGTGTACTCAATGCACCTCAGCTCCCCTACCTACTACACAATAGAAATACATCTTATTTATGACTTAACCCTTTAGCAGCCAATTTATTTACAGGCTTGCAAGTGCTCCATGCCAATTTATTTTAGCACATTTTCTTTATTTCTTATTTGTTATGTTTCCTTGCTACTAATTAGTACTTCTGTAATGTGTATTTATGGCCACTTGTCTCTAGGTGGCAGTGTGAGACAATAACAGAGGGCTTCTGCTTTCAGTTTCTATATTTCCTGCTAGTAGAGAGAGATCAAAGCATTCCAAGAATTTACAGCACAGAGAGTTCTGCCAACTGAGGTCAAAAGCAGTGCACTTATCTCAAATGAGATAACTCTATTGAATCTGCTAATGGGTTAAACAAAAATGAAAATTCCATTTTCTGTGATAACTGTACTTGCTTACAACTTAAATATATAAAATTAGCTTCACATTTCTCCCTAATCAACACTGCACTTATAATGCAGGCTGCCTTTTGTTTAAAAAACATCTCTGATAGCAGTCTTTGCTGCAAATTATTTTTTTTTTCAAAAACTGCAAGCAACTACACAGCAAATTTGTAATGTGCTAAAAACGACAAAATATAATATTGTTATAGCTAGTTAGAGTTATAAACAGATATATTGTAGAGTGCAGGGGTTCAGGTAGTAAGGCAGTGAATATATTATTATTATTGATTTGTAAAGCGCCAACATATTCTGTGGCACTGTACAAAGTAAGAAACAAACATGGAGTAAAAAATAATACAGACAATGATATACACCAATATACTAAATACAGAGTTGGTACAAAATACGAAATCAGTGCACAGTACAAAATCAGTAAGGGCCTATTTCCATGACACTCTGATTCTGGATGAAGAAAGCTAATTCCAATGAATGCCTATGAGACTGTTTCCACTAAATGCGATTTTTCTGATGCAGATTTCCCATAGACCTTCATTGGAGTCATTTTCCTGCATCCAGAAGGAGAGATTTTATACCAACACAAGGATATGTATATCAAGAATATTGAAGAATCTTGAAGAATTTATATATAAATACAAAAAGTCTTTATTGAAGACAACACCTGTGCAAAAATGTTCATAAAAGGTATCCTTCAGGAAACATTTTCCATAGCAAAGAATGGCGAACTTACAGCAGTGATTAACATCAAGATTAGTGCAATTGTAAATATTGTGGTGACAACGTCGACTTGTTTCAGGATAGACCCTTCATCAGGCCTCCACATATAAAGACAAATCTGTATAGTTAACACATGTTCTTAAAAAATATTTGGACAACATGAAGCAAAACAGTACAATACACCTTATTTAACTTTCCCTGAAATGTATACACAAATAAGCCCCTCCCCTTTATAAAGGACATTGGTGTGATATATTATGATTTGCTGCTGTGGTAAGGTATACATTATGGGAATAAGTAACTGGCCACGCAGAAGGATTCTCCCATGTTTCTTGCTAATTCTTTTCCACCAGACTGCCCCCTGGGCTGTACTTAAACTTCTTCACTGTTGCCTATGAGCCAGGGACATGGTGAACTTGGCTGCAGGTTTCGCCAGCGTCTTGCTATGCAAGACTGGGGCAGATTCAATGCAAGACTCAACTTGTAAAGTTTACTTGCTCATCTCTAGGTGTCAGAGGGAAGAGGCAAATTAAATGGAACTTGTGACAGGAAAATGAAGGCTGCCGTCTCCATTCCTCTCCATTCATCTGTCTCAAATACTTTAAGTCATCAGTGGCGTAGCTAGACATTATGGGGCCCTGTAGCAAAAATTTCATGGGATCATAAAATGTAGGCATTCTTGAGAAATGCCACCTATCTCTACCTTATATGGATATAAGTTAACTGGGAGATTTGCATTCTCATGTGATCTATACTGCATATCATAGGGTGGAGGAACACAAGAAAGTTGGTGAATGCATCAAGTACCTCCTGGGCCCCCTCTACTCCAGGGCCCCATAGTAGCTGTTATAGCGCTATGACTATTGCTACGCCCTTGTAAGTCACTGACCCTTAAAGCGGAACTGAAAGTAAAAAAAAACTGGAGTATTTCACTTACCTGAGGCTTCTGCCAGCCCCTTGCAGCCTTCATGTCCCACGCCGGTCCTTCACGATCCCCCATTCTCCTGCCGCCAACTTCTTTCGTTTCCGTTATACCGTCAACTTGTAGGTCAATGGCAACTGCACCTGCGCTCCTTGAGCCACGTGTAGCTTTCTTCGCATTCCGGCCTGCAATAGCGTCCTGCGCTAATAGCACAGGACGCTATAGTGGGTGGGACTGTGAAGAAAGCTATGCATTGCCCGGGGAGTGCAGGTACAGTTTCTGCTTCGACCGAACTGAGAGTAGCTGGCGGCAGGAAAACGGAGGATCGTGGAGGATCGGTGCAGAACAGGAAGGTGGCAAGGGGCTGGCAGAAGCCCCAGGTAAGTGAAACACTTTTTTTTTTACTTTCAGTAATAAGCAAGCACATCAGATACTTTGACTCTGGCCTGACTGTTCTGGCTGCAGGCTTTCTGCAGGGCTGTGACTCAAAAACAGCTAAAGCCAGAAGCTCAACAACATGACAGCCAGACAACTGTCATTATTTATAAGGGAATAAAGATGTCAGCCTCCGTATTCTTCTTGCTTCAGGTTTCTTTTAATCAACTTATAGAGACTTGGATGGGTTTGAATTTTTAGACCCGCATATTGCAGCCTGCTACCCACAACTGACCAGCTACCTCCTCTGCTAGTGGTTTCCATTACGGATGAGTGTAAAATGTCCTCGAACGTGTTCCAATTTTCATTGAGGCTAATTCACAAATTTCATTAAAGCCAATTAGCCAACCTAAAAGATGAATAGCAAAGCCCCTACACATGTAAGAACCATTACATTTGCTAGGTATGTGTGGGAGAACAGTGGCAACAAAGAAAAAAACATCCAGAAAAAGTCAGTGAAAGTTACAGCAGACAAATGGGAAGTTTATGTGATGAACAACACAGTACGGCCATGCTTGTGGTTGAAGAGGAGCATGGCCTTGAACAGATTATTAACAAGCCCTTGTCAGTAATATATGGAGAGTCTGCAAGCTGCAAAGGGATCCAGAGGCTTACCACTACTTAGGTAAGTATGTGATTGGGCACGGGTACACTTTAACCTCTTTACTACCGAGCAACAATTATAAACGGCTCACGGCTGTCACTTTAAAGCTGCCAGTGCCATTTATAAACGGCGCTCGGAAATTGCAGCCACCCCTGCCACAAATATCCCATGGGATCCAGCAGTACACTGTAGCCAGGTCCCGTGGGTAGTAGCAGAGTGGCCAATCGCTACTTTGAGTGTCACATGACCACAGTGATCATGTGATCACTGCAGTCATAACAATGGAGGAGAGCATCCGTCCATGATCCTCTCCTCCAGGTGGTGTACTACAGGACCCGGCTCTGTACTGTAGCTGCGTCCCATAGCTAGCAGCAGAGCAGTTAATCTGACTGGGATGATCACAGTGATCATGTGATCACTGTGATCATAGGGAAGCTGCAGGCTGGAAAAGATCTGTTCTCAATAGAGAGAACAGATTGTTTCTAGTTAGTAAAAAAAACAAAAAAAAACAAAAACAAAACATGATTAAACAAAATTAAATAAAAAAAAACATAATAAAAAAATTAAAAAATAAAGTGGACCGGAAATCTTGCACAGGACAGGAGGAAAACAGAGATATGCAACCTGCATGTATTGAGACTGAGTTTAGCCTGTTTCATTCCCCCATCATTTGTGTCTAATCACTGTGAGGAAATGCGGAAAAGCCGCCGCAAGTGCTCAGAGTGAGGCGGCTGTTTCCGCGTCCAACATGGCGGCACAACGCGAAGAAACCAAAGTCAAAATGGTCAAGCTGACAAAAGACGTTCCTTAGAGTGGAGGTTTCAACCAGGAGACTTAGTCTGGGTGTCCACACGTCACTTGACCTTGAAACAGCCCTCAGCCAAGTTGGGGCCCAGGTTTGTGGGTCCGTTTCCAGTAACTAGAAAGATCAACAATGTTACTTATGCCATTGATCTTCCTGCCAGTATGCGTGGCGTAAGATCCTTTCATGTGTCCCTGCTTAAGCCAGCAGTCCATGTGGGTCCCACGCCTCCTCCTCCTGTGATGATAGATGACCAACCTGAGTATGAAGTAGAGAAGATTTTAGACTCACGCATAGTTCAGAACTCAGTACAATATCTGGTTCATTAGAAAGGGTATGGTATTGAGGAGAGATCATGGGTACCTGAAGGTCGCATGCATGCTGACAAATTAAGAAGGGAGTTCCACGCGTTGCATCCTGAGAAGCCTGGTAGGAGTTGTCCGGAGTCCACTCCTCAGGGGGGGGGGTGGGTACTGTGAGGAAACGCGGAAAAGCCGCCGCGAGTGCTTAGAGTGAGGCGGCTGTTTCCGCGTCCAACATGGCGGCACAACGCGAAGAAACCGCTGCATGCCGCATGGGCAGAGCGGTGGAGTCCGCGTTGGATGCAGCGGATTGCGCGCATAGCAATACTACTGACATTGTGGTTGGACGCGGGGAAGCCGCCGCTTGCTTGGAGAGCAGTGCGGCGGCCCCCGCGCCCGAATCAGCGGATACATTGCAAAACGTGTCTGGTGTGGCTGGGACTGCTAGTCCACACAGGTTCAGAAGGACGCGCGTGCGCGCGCTGAGAGGCAGAGCTTATATGACAGCCAGAGAAGAGTCAGCTGACCAAGTTGGTCAGCTGACATTTTTACCACCTTCCATTGGTCCAGCACTTAGGGGTGGCACTGGAGAGCGCTATAGTATATATACTGGGTGCTGGTCATTTCTCTGGTGTCTGGCGTCGCGATCACTATGTGGTAGCACTCAGACCTTGTCTGTTTCTAGCATAGTTTCCAAAGGTGTTGATGATCAAGGAGCTCACACCTTAGCATTAGGAATATTGAACTGTATTATTTGTTATGACCTTTTGCCTGCCTGACTATTCCTCTGAACTCTGATCCTGTACCTTGCTATTTCTGAAATCCTGTTGCCAAACTCTGCTCGTTCCTGGACTCTGTATTTGCCTCCTGATTCTGTACCTTGCTATTCTGATACTCCGTTGCCAAACCCTGCCTGTTCATTGGATTCCGTATCTGTCTCCTGAATCTGTACCTTATCTGTCTGTGTGTTAACGACCTGGCTTGCCCGACCTCGAGAACTGGCCTTACTGTTAGAGGCAGTTCCCAGACCTGTTAGTGACACCCTCTCACTGGTGTCACTCACGCTCTGTCCTTCCTACTTTCAGCCCGGGAGAGTCTAGGCCAACGGAAAGAACATACTTCTGTGCAGTACTCCTTACTGCTTCTGTACCTTCTCCCGAGGTGCAGTACTCAAAGTATTACTGTTGCATCAACACTCGCATATCTCAGGTGTCCAGAGGTTAGTAGGTATATCTGATTATCGGTGATACTGCAGATCATCAATAATCGGGTATATTCTGTATTCTCGGTGATATTGCAGTTCACCGGTAATCAGACCCTCTCTGTGTTACACCGATCAGTACAGAACTCCAGACCAAAATGCAAATGGATGCACACACTGAGCGTCTGGGCGCACTTGCCACTTCGGTGGAAAACATCAACCAAGTGCTGGGTAGTCACAAGACTATGATTGACGCCTTGTCTGGTTCTTTGCAAACCCTCCAGACAGCAGTGGATGAGGTGCGATCCCCTCCTAGCTCTGACATACATTTGCCTGTACCTGAGAAATTTTCTGGTCACAGATCTGACTTCCAAAATTTTAGAAGTAGAGTGTTATCTTACTTTGAGATGAGACCCCGATCTTCTGGAACTGTGGCTCAAAGGGTCACATTTATTAAGACTTTGTTATCAGGCGATTCTCAGACATGGGCATACAGTTTGCCCACCGGAGACTTAGCCCTCACTTCAGTGGATCAATTTTTTAAAGCTATGGCAGTAATTTACGATGACCCAGACCTTGCTGCGACTTCTGAGCGGAAGCTCAAGCTTTTGCGTCAAGGCAAGGGTCCGGTCGAGGATTACGCAGCCGAATTTAGGAGGTGGTCAGTTTCAGCCAGGTGGGACACCTATGCACTCTTAGATTGTTTCTTATCAGGGTTGTCAGATGAGGTCTCAGATCTCATGTTAAGTCTGCCTGAACCAAAAACAGTCGATGAGGCCATTTCATTGGCCATTCGAGTCGACCGCAGGCTGTGCTATCAGAAACAGACCCGGGGTAGTAGTCATGTAAGAATGGTGTCCTACGCTGCGCCTTCAGTAACTCCACCTCCTCCCGTCTCGCCTCCACTCGAACCAATGCAAATTGGTCGGTCAAAACTATCCCAAGTGGAGCGAAGACGTAGGATGTCTGAGCAGCTGTGTCTTTACTGCGCAGAGGGGGGTCATAGAGTAAGTAATTTCCCTAACAAGTCGGGAAACGCTACCGCCTAGGAGTTGTAGGGGGTAACACCCTAGGCGCACGACTTTTACCCCTAGAAGATAAACGATTACTTCTTCCTTGTACTGTTACATTGGAAGATAAAACTGAGGTTTCTGAGGCTTTTGTTGATTCCGGCTCTGCAGCTAATTTTATGGATTTCGAATTTGCAAAGAAATTGGGTATTCCGCTCACCCCGGTAAAACCACCCATTCAGGTTACGGCAGTAGATGATTCCCCCCTGCAAAGTAATCATCCGCTGTCTCAGACACCAGAGGTGGAAGTCACTATAGGGGTGCTACATAAGGAGAAACTGCAGTTTTTTGTGTTACACATGACCACCTCCACAGTCATCCTTGGCATGCCATGGTTGCACCTTCACTCCCCACAGATCAATTGGGCCTCTGGTCAGCTAGCTAGCTGGTCAACTCATTGTTTTCAGCAGTGTTTAGGGAGGGTGACACTGGGCCAGACCAGGATTCATTTGGAGGGTGTACAAGTACAATATTCCGAGTATTCCGATGTGTTCTGTCCCAAGGCTGCTGATAAGTTACCTCCACATCGCCCGTTTGATTGCCCCATCGATCTCCGATCTGGTTGTATGCCCCTTAGGGGTCATCTCTACAATTTGTCTGGGCCAGAGAAAGTGGCCATGCAGGAGTACATTCGTGAAAATTTAGCCAAGGGGTTCATTCACCCTTCCCGGTCGCCCGCTGGCGCAGGGTTCTTTTTTGTTAAGAAAAAAGAGGGAGGCCGGCGGCCATGTATTGATTACCGGGGCCTGAATAAAATCACAGTGAAGAATCGCTACCCATTGCCCCTGATAGATGACTTGTTTACACAGGTTACCGACGCTAAGATCTTTTCAAAATTGGATTTACGGGGTGCATACAACCTGGTGCGGATTAGAAAGGGCGATGAATGGAAGACGGCCTTTAACACGCCCGACGGGCATTACGAGTAGGGTTGAGCCGAAATTTTCGAAATTTCGCGTTACTATAATTACGCATGCAAAATTTGCTATTACGATGCGAAATTATGGTAGCGTAATTGCCATTAAAATCGTAATTGAAAATACCGTAAGCGTAATTTTCAACGCGTAATTTCGCGTTTCGTTCATAACGTAATTTCGCGTTAAACCATAACGTAATTTTGCGTTAAACCATAACGTAATTTCGCACTTCTTCGTAATTTCGCGAATTTTGTAATTACTTGTTAGCTATAAAAAATTACTTGTTCGCATTAGCCAGTCAGAAGTGAATCAGCGGTAGTCAGACGAACGCTAACAAATTTTCGCATATAAACGCTTTTTCGCGTTAAATAATGAAAAAACTAAGCATGCGCAGTTCAAGGGTGTAAACTACGCTTACAAACGGTTGCATGCAAGGCAAACGTAATTTCGCGATACCCACTGTAATGCGAAAAATACGCTTACGCGGAATTTCACGAAATCCTTCTTCATTACGATTATGTACTTACGGCCATAATCGTAATTACACTAATTACGCGTAATTTTGCGAAATCGTAATTAAGTCATTACGCTCATCTCTAATTACAAGTACCTAGTGATGCCCTTCGGGCTGTGTAACGCCCCGGCCGTCTTCCAAAAACTAATTAATGAGGTATTCAGGGAGGTGTTGGGCAAATTCGTGTTAGTATACCTAAATGATATACTTAGTTTCTCAAACAACCTCTCTGAGCACAGGACACACGTCAAGTTTGTATTGGACAAACTAAGGCAAAACATGCTTTATGCTAAATTGGAGAAGTGCATCTTCGAGGTAACATCTGTCACCTTTTTAGGGTACATAATTTCCACCTCGGGCCTGTGTTTGGATCCTGCCAAGGTTTCTGTTGTGTTGGAATGGCCTCAACCAGTGGGGTTAAAATCTCTTCAGAGATTTGTAGGCTTTGCCAATTACTATAGAAGGTTCATAAAGGGGTACTCCACTGTCATTGCACCCCTCACCAGTCTCACTAAGAAAGGGGCAGATACTACCCACTGGTCTCCAGAAGCTCTGCATGCATTCTCCACTTTGAAAGATTTGTTTTGCTCTGCACCCATCCTAAGACACGTTGACACCTCCTATCCCTTTATTGTGGAGGTGGATGCCTCGGAGGTCGGGGTAGGGGCTGTGCTGTCCCAGCGGTCAGGGTTGCAGGGTAGATTGCACCCATGTGCCTATTTTTCTCGTAGGTTCTCTCCGGCAGAGAGAAACTACGATATTGGCAACAGGGAGCTCCTGGCCATCAAATTGGCCTTTGAAGAATGGCGTCATTGGTTGGAAGGAGCAGAACATATGATTACAGTTTACACTGATCAATGTAGGCAATGTAGAGATGCACTCCCCAAAAGTTGATCTGCGGATGTGCCATGGCAGACTCAGATACCATCTGAGTGTAACAATGTAGAAAGGATCCAGCCGGCACCATCCAATATATTCAATGCACTTTTATTTCATTCAGTAACCGTCATATAAAGTGCGACGTTTCGGAGCAGTGTGCCCCTTTATCAAGCCATGACAGACTGAAGCATAAAGTTTAACAGACATCTTATATACTATATCATCACTTCAAATTGACCAATCTCAGGGTTCCAAAATCTAAGGAGCCACTCACATTCCGCCATATCATTGGCGGACCTGATAGGAAACCTGTTTCTAAATGGAACGAACCAATAGACAGCGAGCACTCACCTGCGTCATGTCATCCACGGCACACACACCCTGAAGTGCAGCCCCCTCCCGACGTCAGTGAAGATGTAATCGCCCATAGGTAGCACGGACCTGATGAGGAACGCCGACAGAGCGGGGCGGAAGTGCAACGTAGTCACGTTGCCAGGGAGACGGAGAGGAGGCGCATAAACAACTCCATGTGCCTCCTTAACGGCAAGATGTAAACAATGCCTGCGCCATCTGATCATGTGGGTGAATCCACCACTCAGATGGCCTTCCGTCTCCCTGCATAGTCAGACGGACAAAGCCTCATCTGCTGAGGTCACCTTCTTAAGTGCTACCTATGGGCGATTACATCTTAACTGACGTAGTATATAAGATGTCTGTTATACTTTATGCTTCAGTCTGTCATGGCTTGATAAAGGGGCACACTGCTCCGAAACGTCGCACTTTATATGACGGTTACTGAATGAAATAAAAGAGCATTGAATATATTGGATGGTGCCGGCTGGATCCTTTCTACAGTTTACACTGATCACAAAAATTTGGTATACATTGAGGGAGCTAAGAGATTAAGCCCCCGTCAGGCTTGATGGTCATTGTTCTTCTCGAGGTTCAGATTTATAATTACATACACTCCGGGTAGAAAAAACATTAAGGCAGATGCCCTGTCCAGATGCTTTGAGCCGGAGACAGCACAGCCCTCCGCCCCAGAGACCATTATCCCACAGAAACTGGTACTAGCAACAACCGAGACTTGGAAAGATAGGACAGAGACTTTAGGTCCCTTTCAGCAGGACGTCCCGGAGGGGAATCCCAAGGGGGTTATGTTTGTACCACTGCCATTCCGTCTTCAGATTTTACAGATGTTCCACTCACACAAAAATGCGGGACACCCCGGGGCCTCCAGAACACAGGATCTGGTTGCCAGGTGCGCGTGGTGGCCTTCTCTGGCAACAGATTGCAAGGAGTATGTTAGAGAGTGTGCGGTGTGTGCGAAGAGTAAGCCCTCCCGGCTGGCACCTGTGGGAACGTTGCAGCCCTTGCCCACCCCGAGTGAGCCGTGGACCCACTTGTCCATGGATTTTGTGGGTGAACTTCCCAGGTCTGAGGGCATGTCGGTCATTTGGGTGGTAGTCGACCGCTTTAGTAAAATGGCCCATTTTGTGCCTTTGAAAGGACTCCCCTCGGCCCAGGAGTTGGCCGATTTGTTCATCAGCCACATTTTCCGATTGCATGGCATTCCGGAAAACATAGTGTTGGTTCGGGGAGTCCAATTTGTTTCGAGATTTTGGAGGGCATTTTGTCACCAAATGGGCATGGAACTGTCATTTTCGTCGGGCTACCACCCAAAGACCAATGGTCAGACTGAAAGAGTCAATCAATCATTGGAACAGTTTTTGAGGTGTTACGTTGCAGAAGCGCAAAATGATTGGGTCAAGTTTTTGCCCTTCGCAGAATTTGCGCATAATAATTTGAAAAGTTCTTCCTCTGGATTTTGTCCATTTCAGATAGTGACCGGGAAGTTGTCTAAATTCTCCCCATTGCCAGTCGCCTCCACTCCGTTTCCTGCTCTGGAGGCCTGGCAAAGGTCATTTAAAGACATGTGGGGGATTGTGAAAAATAATTTGGAAAAGGTGTTTCAAAGTCAAAAAGGTCAAGCTGACAAAAGATGTTCCTTAGAGTGGAGGTTTCAACCAGGAGACTTAGTCTGGGTGTCCACACATCACTTGACCTTGAAACAGCCCTCAGCCAAGTTGGGGCCCAGGTTTGTGGGTCCGTTTCCAGTAACTAGAAAGATCAACAATGTTACTTATGCCATTGATCTTCTTGCCAGTATGCGTGGCGTAAGATCCTTTCATGTGTCCCTGCTTAAGCCAGCAGTCCATGTGGGTCCCACTCCTCCTCCTCCTGTGATGATAGATGACCAACCTGAGTACGAAGTAGAGAAGATTTTAGACTCACGCATAGTTCAGAACTCAGTACAATATCTGGTTCATTAGAAAGGGTATGGTATTGAGGAGAGATCATGGGTACCTGAAGGTCGCATGCATGCTGACAAATTAAGAAGGGAGTTCCACGCGTTGCATCCTGAGAAGCCTGGTAGGAGTTGTCCGGAGTCCACTCCTCAGGGGGGGGGGGGTACTGTGAGGAAACGCGGAAAAGCTGCCGCAAGTGCTTAGAGTGAGGCGGCTGTTTCCGCGTCCAACATGGCGGCACAACGCGAAGAAACCGCTGCATGCCGCATGGGCAGAGCGGTGGAGTCCGCGTTGGATGCAGCGGATTGCGCGCATAGCAATACTACTGACATTGTGGTTGGACACGGGAAGCTGCCACTTGCTTGGAGAGCAGTGCGGCGGCCCCCACGCCCGAATCAGCGGATACATTGCAAAACGTGTCTGGTGTGGCTAAGACTGCTAGTCCACACAGGTTCAGAAGGACGCGCGTGCGCGCTGAGAGGCAGAGCTTATATGACAGCCAGAGAAGAGTCAGCTGACCAAGTTGGTCAGCTGACAGTTTTACCACCTTCCATTGGTCCAGCACTTAGGGGTGGCGCTGGAGAGCGCTATAGTATATATACTTCTGCTGGTCATTTCTCTGGTGTCTGGCGTTGCGATCACTACGTGGTAGCACTCAGACCTTGTCTGTTTCTGTGGTCTAGCATAGTTTCCAAAGGTATGAATCTATACATAACAGCTAGATACTTTAGATATCAGCTAAATACTCAATATATCAGTTGGATGCCCATCCACCCCGATGACAGTACTAGACCACAATGTGGGGTCACTGGTTCGAATTGGCCCGTTTTGATCACCGAAAAACGGCCGTAACCCAGTGCACCCTGGGTAACTTGACTGTACAGTGGAGCAGGTGAGCCTTACTATAGTAAGCTATAAATTCAAGTATTCATACAAATACAATACCCAGCAAGACATAAATTGCTATAATATGGCATAAAAATAGTGACGTCTCACTACAAGAAAAGTATAAAAACTGCTGCAAATGACATGTCAGTGCACTCAAAAAATATTAAAAAGATCATTCCTTTTAAAAAGTATATATATATAGCGTCCTGGATGGTTTAAGGATGGCAATCCTGCTAAAAGGGAATAGAACAGTGCTGGATCCAAAGTCACCGTAATTGTTACGTACTCACGCTATCCCAGCGCGTGGTTCCACACGGCAGGTAAGTTGCAGATGTCCGGCTAGAGTGGAGAGGGGAGAAGGAGGTTACTCCGGAGAAAAGCTCTATCCTGGTGAGCCGCGGCCGCTAGCTCGAAACAGGAAAGTCCTGGTTTGTCAGATGTTACTGCGGGGATTGTGGCCCCGTAAACCGGAAGTGCTCTTCAGTGACGTCACTCACAAAAGTTACACCAATCACGCCAAAGCTTTTTGGAAGGATCCGCCTTCCTTCATCAGGGCTTAGTGGTTGGTGTTTAGCCTGTCCTTATATCCTCCCTCAACTCCTCCCCATCTCTGTCATTCAGCTGTTGAAAGCGAAAAGCTCAATGTCTTGGTTTAAGCCTGCTGGGGCTAAAGTGTTTAAGATACGCAAAATGTGGCCAGTGTCCTTGAGATATGCTGGAGTCTGGACAACAAGGGCATCTCAACTGTAACAGCAGAGGAGTCATCTATGTGATAGAATGTGGATGTAGGAGACAATATGTTGGAAGAACTAAAAGGAAACTGTTGGATAGAATAACGGAGCACATTAAACATATTCAAAAGAAGGATGAAAAATTTCCCTTGGGGAAACACTTTAAATATTGTCACCAAGGAAAATTGGGACTGTTGAAATTTTATGCTATCCAAGATGTAGTGAAAGATTGGAGAGGAGGAGACAACATTAAAATGATGTCAAAACAAGAATCCTATTGGATCTTCACTCTAAACACTTTAGCCCCAGCAGGCTTAAACCAAGACATTGAGCTTTTCGCTTTCAACAGCTGAACGACAGAGATGGGGAGGAGTTGAGGGAGGATATAAGGACAGGCTAAACACCAACCACTAAGCCCTGATGAAGGAAGGCGGATCCTTCCGAAAAGCTTTGGCGTGATTGCTGTAACCTTTGTGAGTGACGTCACTGAAGAGCACTTCCGGTTTACGGGGCCACAATCCCCGCAGTAACATCTGACAAACCAGGACTCTCCTGTTTCGAGCTAATGGCCGCGGCTCACCAGGATAGAGCTTTTCTCCGGAGTAACCTCCTTCTCCCCTCTCCACTCTAGCCGGACATCTGCAACTTACCTGCCGTGTGGAACCACGCGCTGGGATAGCGTGAGTACGTAACAATTGCGGTGACTTTGGATCCAGCACTGTTCTATTCCCTTTTAGCAGGATTGCCATCCTTAAACCATCCAGGACGCTATATATATATATATATATATATATATATATATATATATATATATATATATATACTTTTTACAAGGAATGATCTTTTTAATATTTTTTGAGTGCACTGACATGTCATTTGCAGCAGTTTTTATACTTTTCTTGTAGTGAGACGTCACTATTTTTATGCCATATTATAGCAATTTATGTCTTGCTGGGTATTGTATTTGTATGAATACTTGAATTTATAGCTTACTATAGTAAGGCTCACCTGCTCCACTGTACAGTCAAGTTACCCAGGGTGCACTGGGTTACGGCCGTTTTTCGGTGATCAAAACGGGCCAATTCGAACCAGTGACCCCACATTGTGGTCTAGTACTGTCATCGGGGTGGATGGGCATCCAACTGATATATTGAGTATTTAGCTGATATCTAAAGTATCTAGCTGTTATGTATAGATTCATATCTTATTAAATTCTAGTTTATTGAAAACTTAGGCGCAAGAGTTCTTTTTACTATTTGCTTTACTCTCTATATGGGCTTAGGAACACCAGTCCATATTCACTTTGCTGCCTTAAATATTTATTTGATTTTACATCACTAGCGCTGCGATCACGATTTGATCTTTCATAGTTTCCAAAGGTGTTGATGATCAAGGAGCTCACACCTTAGCATTAGGAATATTGAACTGTATTGTTTGTTATGACCTTTTGCCTGCCTGACTATTTCTCTGAACTCTGATCCTGTACCTTGCTATTTCTGAAATCCTGTTGCCAAACTCTGCTCGTTCATTGGATTCCATATCTGTCTCCTGAATCTGTACCTTATCTGTCTGTGTGTTAACGACCTGGCTTGCCCGACCTCGAGAACGGGCCTTACTGTTAGAGGCAGTTCCCAGACCTGTTAGTGACACCCTCTCACTGGTGTCACTCACGCTCTGTCCTTCCTACTTTCAGCCTAGCCCCTCCTCCAGGAGAGTCTAAGCCAACGGAAGGAACATACTTCTGTGCAGTACTCCTTACTGCTTCTGTACCTTCTCCCGAGGTGCAGTACTCAAAGTATTACTGTTGCACCAACACTCACATATCTCAGGTGTCCAGAGGTTAGTAGATATATCTGATTATCGGTGATACTGCAGATCATCAATAATCGGGTATATTCTGTATTCTCGGTGATATTGCAGTTCACCGGTAATCAGACCCTTTCTGTGTTACACCGATCGTTACAATCACAAGTTGTAATTTTATCTCTGTTAAAGTGAACCCGAGGTGAAAATAAACTGATGAGATAAACAATTATATTTATCCTCCTATTCCTAAAAATTACCTTTTTTAAGTATCCCATGGTTTTCTTTTATATTTAAACATTCACAAAGTAGGTTGAATGTTTTACTGTCTCTAATCAGTAGAAGTCTATTAAGTGTCCCAGAGTGAAAATACATGAACTATTGACCTTGTCTTACCTCCCCCCTGTCCTCTGAAGTTGTATTCTGTCAAGAAAACTTTTATGGCTATAATTAGCTTATCAGTTATGCTTACTATATTCCCAATAAGGTACCGACAAAACAGAAACTGTCACTTCCATGTCTAAAAATTAACTCTTTCAGGCAGTAAAATAAAGCAAGTAAAACAGCCTGGTTATTAATATGTTTTGTACTGTACATACAGATGTTTATCTCATCATGTCACATATTGCCTCGAGGACACTTTAAGGTTGTTCTTTACCTCCCTGTAGACCTCCTGGCTGCCAGACTTGTGCACAGCTTTCTTGCGCCTTTCCAGTTGCCATAGTTTGTTGGAGAACCACAGTATATTGTTCAGATAGACTTTGAAGGTGAAGTGACAGTGTCCTCCCACTCATCTAAATTTGGTGCTTCCAGTTGGTACAGTCGAAGCCAGCCTGAAAAATGAACTTAGTCTCGCTTGACCACACTTTGAGGGTATTGAGGATTGTTTTTGCTGATTCCAGTCACCTTCTATAAGTGGGGATCAGACTGACAAAGCAGTGATCGGAGGAGCCTAGCACTGCCCATGAGTCGTCACTGTATGCTTCTTTCAGGATCATGTAGCAGAAATCAAGGGTGCACGAGTTCCTAGTAGGACAGGCGACATGCTGGTGAAAACATGGCACATGTCAGCTCTTGGCGGAGGTTGGCTCTGCTGATATTTCCTATAACAATGAACAGCGTGTCTAGAAGGGATGTCTCCCACTGTGTGATGGTATTATTGAGTACAAAGCTAAAGAAGTCCAACGAAATATAAGTCTGTGACTATTTTTTTTATTTTTTTGGACAGACAGCACACCTTTACACTTGATGGCTGCACATAAACTCTCTGTAGATCTGTGCCTTTTGTGCCTTGTCTATCTCTTGTACAATCACATATACTTACTCAGTAAAAGACATATACACCTTAGTTATTATACCTCCCCTTTCACTCACTTGAACATGCCTAGTAGTAGGAGTAAAAGGCAGGTATGTGGCACAGTGCGTGGCTGCAGGGAACAGCCCTTCTTAACAAAGCACTAGAGCAAGTGTTTCACTGTGCTACCCTACAAACTGAGGAGAGCACTGAAGAGCGAAAAGAGAAGCATTCCACTTACCCCTTCATTCTCCCTGTGGTCCCAGGGCTCATGGGGGCCATTGTTACACCTGTTAGGCTGGTTTTAAGGGCCCACAAAGCACTGGAACGTGAGTGTGTGTGCATGTGTGTGTGCGTGCGAGTGAGAGAGAGAAAGATAGAGAGAGAGACTGCTCAAAATTCCAGCAGCTAAGATGTATTTAGAGCTGATAACTATTAATGAACAGAGTAGATACATTTTGGTGCATCTCTATCATAGCTGTCTTATTGTCAAAGGTGCCATCCAAAGGAATCTATGTGTGGAGAAGGAGGACATTTCTTTGGTTGCCTGACAGATGTGGGAATTGGGATCAGAAATAGCCTTGGATGAGCTGGTGCTTGCACAATCCATACAGCATATATATGACACTTTAGTAGGTGTGATTGTTTCCCCTGTGTAACATATATACATCATTTGTCCCAGAAATATATTAGTACAAGGAACTGAGATCTGCTGTAGATTAGGAGGTAATTATGCCATTAAAACAGGTCAGAAATCCACAAGGATTCTTTTGTTCATTCACTTGAAACCAATGTACGGACTAAAGCATTCTTTCTCACTACCAGGAGAGAAGCAGGTGAGGTTATATGCACATACCAGTAAGCAAGGAAAATGTGTCTGGTACCTTTACGTTTTGCTAACATACAGGGCCGACCTTTGGTTTCACAGTGCCCTGAGCGAAACCTGATTTTGGTGCCCCCCCCCCCTTTCATCCTCTTTGCATGTGCATGCGCGCACACACGTGCCCATATGCAATTCACCATTTCCCCTGAGTTCTCTCCTAGGAAATAATTTTCATCTTCTCTTTAAAATAACTTTCCAACATTTTACAATTGAAAAAGTACGTAAATGTTGGTGAAAAAGTGCAGGGTGGCTGGGCACAGGAAGGCTGGGTCTGGGTGCAGGGTGGTTGGGGCAGGGTGCGGGCTGGGTCTGGGTGTATGTTGGCTGAGACAGGGTGCGGGCTGGGTGCAGGGGGGCTGGGGCAGGGTGAATGGTGGCTGGGTCTGGATGCAAGCTGCATGCCATTGCCTTCCTGTATCCCGGTGCCGCTCCCTTAACTGTGACTCCGCCGGCGTCATGCCGGTGCCCTGAGTGACCGATCCGGTCCCAAATGTTGGTGGGCATCACAGAATGAACATCTGCTGAGTGAATCATTTGCTCCCAAGATGCACAGTAAGCCCCCTCAGCCATTAAAAACAGATCCCACCACAGGCAGATATTAAGGGGGTGGAGGCAGGTTTTTTTTTACTACATCTTGCATTGTCTGTGTGATAGGAGGTAGAGAGACAAATACAGAGAGAGAAGTGTATGCTTCAAGGAGAAATAGCTTGAGGTCAGGTTTGAATACAAAAAGGGAGAGGGGGAGGAGAGACTACCGAGAGCCGGATTCCGGATTTTTTTTAAAATCTGGATAGCCATCTGCGGATATTTGGGCGTATAACGCGGATATCCATGGATATTGCGGATATCCGGATCCAAAATACTGTAACTAAGGAAATAACATCCTGGAGCCAAGTGCCACGTGACTCGTGCCAAGTGCCACGTGACACATGCCAAGTGCCACGTGACACATTCCACGTGACACGTGACAAGTGACACGTGACAAGTGCCACGTGATACGTGCCACGTCCAGCATGCTCCTGGCACATGTTACACCTGCTGCTTTGCCCTGCTCCTGCTGCTCGATGAGGAGCGATACATGTGAGACTCACCCACTGCTCGACGGGCCAAAGACATACAGGTTGCGTACAGTGGTAAGCAGCGCTCTTATGACAACATTCATTTATTTCACATACGACATACCGCTTGTACTTATAGTTGTTCTGACCAGTGGCGGACATACGGCCGTGCAGGCCGTGCCGCCGCACGAGGGCCCCTGAAGTTCCGCTGCTTCAGGGGCCCATTAAGTATTGCAGGTTTTTTTTTTTAATTTTACCTTTTATTTTAACCTGGGGGGCCCCAACTCCTGTCCTCCCCCCTCACATCGGCCCCCCCCTCCCCCTCATGCGATGCGGCGGGAGAGCAGAAAATACAGGAAGTCTCCGCCGGGGCTGCAGCAGACACTAGAGGCTGCTGCCGCTTGGTCTCCCGTGTCTCCAACTTTGTACACTGCTCGCTACTTCCTGGTTTAGTAGCGAGCAGTGTACAAAGTTGGAGACACGGGAGACCAAGCGGCAGCAGCCTCTAGTGTTTGCTGCAGCCCCGGTGGAGACTTCCTGGATTTTCTGCTCTCCCGCCCGCCGCCGCCGCCGCCGCGCATACCGGGAGGGGGGCCCCGAGGTGAGTGAGGGAGGATAGGAGTCGGGCCCCCCACCCGGATAGCTACACACCCATCCACCCGGCTACCTTACCCACCCGGCTAACTACCCACCCGGATACCCACACACTCACCCGGCTACCTACCCACCCGGATACCCACACACCCACCCGGCTACCTAACCACCCACCCAGCTACCTACCCGGCTACCTAACCACCCTGCCGGCTACCTACCCACCCGGCTACCTACCCACCCGGATACCCACACACCCACCCGGCTACCTACCCGGCTACCTAACCACCCACCCGGCTACCTAACCACCCTGCCGGCTACCTACCCACCCACCCACCCGGCTACCTACCCGGCTACCTAACCACCCTGCCGGCTACCTACCCACCCACCCGGCTACCTACCCACCCGGCTACCTAACCACCCACCCGGCTACCTACCCACCCGGCTACCTACCCGGCTACCTAACCACCCACCCGACTACCTACCCACCCGGCTACCCACCCACCCGGCTACCTAACCACCCACACATCTACGCACTCACCCGGCTACCTACCCACCCGGCTACCTAACCACCCTGCCGGCTACCTACCCACCCACCCGGATACCTACCCACCCACCCGGCTACCTACCCACCCAGCTACCTACCCGGCTACCTAACCACCCACCCGGCTACCCACCCGGCTACCTAACCACCCACACATCTACCCACCCACCCGGCTACCTAACCACCCACCCGGCTACCTACCCACCCGGCTACCTAACCACCCACCCGTCTACCTACCCACCCAGCTACCTAACCACCCTGCCGGCTACCTACCCACCCGGCTACCTACCTACCCACCCGGCTACCTACCCACCCGGCTACCTACCCACCCGGCTACCTACCCACCTGGCTACCCACCCACCCGGCTACCCAACCACTCACCCGGCTACCTAACCACCCACCCGGCTACCTACCCGGCTACCTAACCACCCACCCGGCTACCTACACACCCACCCGGCTACCTACCCACCCACCAGGCTACCTACCCACCCGGCTACCTACCAACCCACCAGGCTACCTACCTAAAGACCCACCAGGCTACCTACCCACCCACCCAGCTACCTAACCACCCACCTACCCACCCACCAGGCTACCTACCCACCAGGCTACCCACCCACCCGGCTACCCAGCCACCCACCAGGCTACTTACCCACCCGGCTAAGGGCTGCCTACCTACCTACCCACCAGGCTACCTATCCACCCAACCACCCATGGGAGCTGCGCGCTGGATGGAGGCTGGGACAGGAGGTCTGCTGCTGCAGGTGAGTAAATGGTTTTTTTTATTATTTATTTTAGCAGGTGTATGTTCTGGGCAGGTCTGCCACATGATTGCGTGTATGTTCTGGGCAGGTCTGCCACATGATTGCATGTATGTTCTGGGCAAATTTGCTACATGATTGCATGTGTTTTCTGGGCAAATCTGCCGACATGATTGCACGTATTTTCTGGGCATATCTGCCGACATGATTGCACGTATTTTCTGGGCATATCTGCCGACATGATTGCACGTATTTTCTGGGCATATCTGCCGACATGATTGCGCGTATTTTCTGGGCATATCTGCCGACATGATTGCGCGTATTTTCTGGGCATATCTGCCGACATGATTGCACGTATTTTCTGGGCATATCTGCCGACATGATTGCACGTATTTTCTGGGCATATCTGCCGACATGATTGCACGTATTTTCTGGGCATATCTGCCGACATGATTGCACGTATTTTCTGGGCATATCTGCCGACATGATTGCACGTATTTTCTGGGCATATCTGCCGACATGATTGCACGTATTTTCTGGGCATATCTGCCGACATGATTGCACGTATTTTCTGGGCATATCTGCCGACATGATTGCACGTATTTTCTGGGCAAATCTGCTCACATTATGTGTATTTTCATGAGAAAACCTGCACAATTATGTGAATTTTCTGGGGAAAGGGTCACCAAAACCTGGGCCCACTGTCTTTGCGTTGCACTTTTCAAGGGAACCTGAGGTGAGAATAATATTGAGGCTGCCATATTTCTCTCCTTTTAAGCAATACCAGTTGCCTGGTTGCCGTTCTGGTCCTCTGCCTCTTATTCTTTCAACCATAGACCCTGAACAAGCATGCAGCAGGTCAGGGGTTTCTGACAATATTGTCAGAACTGAGAAGATTAAGCTGCATGCTTGTTGCTGGTGTAATTCAGTTTATTACTGCAGCCAAATAGATCAGCAGGGCCGCCAGGCAACTAGTATTGTTTAAAAGGAAATAAATATGGCAGCCTCCATATCACTCTCACCCCGGGATCACTTTAAATTACAGTTAGCTCCGCCCTTATCCGGTCATTGCCACGCCCATTTTTTGCCGCGGCGCTGCGCGGCGCAGGTTCTATCCACACCCATTTTTTGCTGCGGCGTGCTTCGCGCGTCATAGGTTATAGCCACGCCCATTTTTTGCCGCGCCGCTACGCGCCGCAGGTTCTATCCACACCCATTTTTTGCTGTGGCGTGCTTCGCGCGTCGTAGGTTATAGCCACGCCCATTTTTTGCCGCGGCGCGCTTCGCGCGCCGCAGGTCAGGGGGGCCCACAATTGATATTTTGCACAGGGGCCCACTGCTGCCTGTGTCCGCCACTGGTTCTGACCATAGATTTGTGTATACTTGGAGAGTGGTCAGATGGTTATACAGGCGGATGTTGTTTGTGCAGCCAGTGATGTAGATATTTTACCATTGCCTCCTGTAGATATTTTGTATCAATTTATATACTTTTGTATTACACGTCCAGCCTTGTTTGGTAGTGTGGCATTGTTTTTATTCATTTTTGGGATACGTCCTTAATAAATTTGTATATACAATTACAATCATGTGCAAGGGTTTTGCTTAGTCATGGATGTCTTTTTTCAGAGTGAATAGTTAGTTTAATCTTCTCATGACAATGATGTATTGGATGCCCTATTTTTTGGTAGTGTTTGTTCATTGGTTTGAAATCCCTTTGATTTCTTCTAGGGCCATTAACGACTGCATTATGGATATTGATCTTTTGGATTCTTTGGAAGCCTAAAAAAAGAGGAGCGATACATGTGAGACTCACCCACTGCTCGACGGGCCAAGGACATACAGGTTGCGTACAGTGGTAAGCAGCGCTTTTATGACAACATTCATTTATTTCACATACCGATTATACTTTTAGTTGTTCTGATCATAGATTTGTGTATACTTGGAGAGTGGTCAGATGGTTATACAGGCGGATGTTGTTTGTGCAGCCAGTGATGTAGATATTTTACCATTGCCTCCTGTAGATATTTTGTATCAATTTATATACTTTTGTATTACACGTCCAGCCTTGTTTGGTAGTGTGGCATTGTTTTTATTCATTTTTGGGATACGTCCTTAATAAATTTATATATACAATTACAATCATGTGCAAGGGTTTTGCTTAGTCATGGATGTCTTTTTTCAGAGTGAAAGGCAAGATTTTCTGTCTAATCGCTAAGTCACACCGTGCCAACCATGTGTGTCTCCTAACCACTAGACTAACTATATATAATGTGCAAAAATCAAAACCCTGGCGTTGATTGAAAGCTCCATAAGCCCACTCGGCATAACTAAGATGCTCCAGAAATGGAATACCTAGAGCCCTTTCCACCTGTTTGTATACCTCTACATTGAAGGGGCATGACATCAAAAAGTGGTCCATGTCCTCCTCAACAGTGCACTCCTGTCAAGGACAAACACGTCTGCCACATTCCGACAATTCATGTTCCCCCCAACGTAAAGCTTGCCCTGGAAGGTAAGCCAGGCGATGTCCCACAATTTATTCGGAATGCGCGGCGAATAAATTAATCGCAGACCCTCCTCCAAAATTGTGCCAGGGCAATCCCTTAAAGAGAATCTGTATTGTTAAAATCGCACAAAAGTAAACATACCAGTGCGTTAGGGGACATCTCCTATTACCCTCTGTCACAATTTCGCCGCTCCTCGCCGCATTAAAAGTGGTTAAAAACAGTTTTAAATAGTTTGTTTATAAACAAACAAAATGGCCACCAAAACAGGAAGTAGGTTGATGTACAGGATGTCCACACATAGAAAATACATTCATACACAAGCAGGCTGTATACATCCTTCCTTTTGTATCTCAAGAGATCATTATACACAGGCAGTGTGCATAGAGGGGCCAGGAGGGGGGAGATGCATCACAGAACCACAACACTGAAGAACTTGGCAGCCTTCCAGACACAGGCTGACAAGTCTGACAAGAGAGAGATAAGTTGATTTATTACAGAGATGGTGATAGTAGAACGTGCTGCAGTAAGCCAGAACACATTAGAATAGCTTTTGGAACTTGTAGGATGATAAAAAACAGGAAGTAATTTTTGTTACGGAGTCTCTTTAAGGCCAGTGAGTCAGGAAAGTAAGAGTTCACCACTCTAGCCGAAAGGGCTTTCCTCTCAGCCGACTTGATGTCCTCCACCGTCAATCCCCACTGCAGCATTTTCTTCATGCAAGGTATAACATAGGCTGGAAAATAGCCATGATGTGTTCTCAGATTTTTCACTGGGCCACCATTCTTCCAGTCTCTAAGAAAAGGCTCACACCAGATCTGAAAGATACCTACCCAACTAGGTGGGCTCTCTGCCAACAAAATCTGCCAAGAACTTTCCCCAGCCTTCACTCCTGCAGAGTTCCAGGATTTCCCGGACAGCTAACAGCGCTGAGCGTGTGCTCCTACCTGAAACAGAACAGTGCTGATGGCGGGAAAGTACATCTATTACCTGGGACAAACACCAGAACAAAATTTTTGCCAGGATCTTCCTGTCAACATTGAAAAGGCTGATGGGACACCAGTTCTCAATCATCTCAGGATCACGACCTTTTGACAACAAGATCACTGCAGATTGTCTCATGGAAGGCGGTAACCGGCCCTCAGCGAGACATTCATTGAGCGCACCAGCCAATTGAGGGGCCAAGATAGACGTGAAAGCCTTATAGAATTCGGCCCTCAGCCCATCCAGACCCGGAGTCTTTTTAGGTGCGAGACCACCAATGGCTCTCGCGACTTCTTCTACAGTAATCTCCGTTGTCAAATCTATGGCAGAAACATCAACATCTCCCAGACCAGGTATGGAGGCTAAGAAGTCTTCCACTCTCGTCTGGTCAAGTGGCTTCCTCCCAAGCAGATCAGCATAAAACTCTCTAGCGATGGATAAGATCTCTGACCTGGACTTTGCCAGAGACCCAGAATCATCCCTGAAACATGGACTGTCTTAAGTGTTAAACTTTGTTTGAAACTCTGATAAGGATCAGGCGAGTGGTATTTACCATGATCCCTCTCCAGAGTCAAAGAAGCCAGCCGGTCATACTGCTGCTGCCTGAGATGAAGTTTGACCTCAGAGATCTCCCCCGGATCTCCGCCCTCAGAGACGAGTATGTTCAACCTCTCCCTAAAGGGGCCCATACACCTAATGATTTTCCCACCGAAATACGGCCGTTTTGATCACAGTGATCGAAACGGCCGTGAAATCGCCACGCACACTGCTGACAGAACGATGGATTTCCATCCGAAATCCATCGTTCCCGTCGACTCCTGTTGATCCATCCCTGCGGAAGATTTTTCTCGGTCGCCGGCGGGTTGGGAGTGCGTTAATAGCGGCGTTCGAATGCCCGACGACCGACGCAGTACAGCGGGTATACATTACCTGCTCCGCCGACGCGAGTCCCCTGGTCCACTGCTGTCTTCTCCGCCTGGTCCCGGCATCTTCTCCGCATCAGCTTCCGCATCCCGGCATCCGGCATAACTTCCTGCGTCACTGCAGTGACAGCGGAAGTACAAATAGAGGGCGCTCTATTTGAACTTCCGCTGTCACTGGAGTGACAGAAATGTATACGCGGACGCCAGCGGGGAGCCGATGCGGGGAGATGCCGGGACCAGGCGGAGAAGACAGCGGTGGACCAGGGGACTCACGCCGGCGGAGCAGGTAATGTATGCAGGGGGGGGGCAGCAGCTCCACAGATTGTGATCGGTTTCAGGCTGAAATCGATTCACAATCTGTTTGCAGTAAAGGTGGCCATACAATCCCTCTCTGATCAGATTCAATCAGAGAGGGATCTATCTTTTGCTCACAGCACCCACACCACCACCCACTACCACTCCAGAGGCCCCAGCAGCAGGCACACCTCCCAGACCTCCGGCGGTAGGCACAGCAGCGCAAGCACTGCTCACACCCTCCCGGGCACCCACCGCAGAGCCAGGTACTTTGCCCTCCTCACCTTATAGCATCTTGATGTTAGCCATCAGGTCCATCCCGTCACCTCTCCTGGCACCTTCAGTCACCTCATTCTGCCCCGGTGGTATGGACAGTTGTGACAACGGTATTGGGGTATCCTGGGTCTTTATCCAAACGGGCACCTCTTTGGGAGTGCTTTCCTTCTCCATTATGATGCAGTCATCCTCCTCCTCAGAATCAATATTCGAGTCAGGCTCCAGTATTTTTTTTGAAGCGTTTTCTATGCCCCATTTGTTCAGAGAATGGGCCCCTGATTTTCTCCAAGAGATTTAGTTTAGCCTTCTGGGTCTTTAATTCGCTTTTTAAGCTTACCAGTGTTTCATTGGTACGTAAGTACTCTGGCCTCCAGCTCATGCCATAGCGGTACTTTGGTATTTTAAAGCTTGTTTTCAGCTCTTTAATTGTGTCCATACAGGCTTTAACCTCACGGAACCAGGCCACCGTGTCGTCTGCAAGCGACATCTCAGAAGAAAGGTTGTCCTCCTCCTGGTACTTTGGAGAGTCAGGGGGGGGTATGAGCTGGCCGCTCCAGACATGGAGCGGCCAGTTAGCATAGGTAAGGCCCCTGCTAGGCCTAGGCCTGAAGCAGGGACCTCAAGTTCAGAAGATGCCCTGAAAAGTGCTTGGAAGTTGGCTTCAGAAGATCCTCAGCAATACCTTGCCTGGAAGTCTTGAGAGCTCCTCAACACACGTCGTAGGGTTAGGCACCACCAGGGGGATGGTTAGGTTTAGGCACCACCAGGGGGATGGTTAGGGTTAGGCACCACCAGGGGGATGGTTAGGTTTAGGCACCACCAGGGGGGTCTTAGGGTTAGGCACCACCAGGGGGGTCTAGGGGTTAGGGATTGGTACAGGTAGGGTTCTGTGTGAGAGTAGGGATATGTATAGTTACAGTACAATATACACCACCAGGGGGGTGGTTAGGGTTAGGCACTACCAGGGGGGTCTTAGGGTTAGGCACCACCAGGGGGGTGGTTAGGGTTAGGCACCACCAGGGGGGTCTTAGGGTTAGGCATCACCAGGGAGGGTGGTTAGGGTTAGGCACTACTAGGGTGGTCTAGGGGTTAGGGATAGGTACAGGGAGGGTTATGTGTGAGAGTAGGGATAGGTATAGTTAGAGTACAATATACACCACCAGGGGAGTGGTTAGGGTAAGGCACCACCAGGGGGGGTCTAGGGGTTAGGGATAGGTACAGGGAGGGTTCTGTGTGAGAGTAGGGATAGGAATAGTTAAAGTACAATATTTGTAATATACACAATGTATTAAATTATGTATATTTACACAAGGGGGGGGTGTCGAGGGGTTAGGGATAGGGAGAGGGAGAGCCTACAGTTAGGTATAATTGCAGTAAAATACCTGTAAAATCTACCATTGTATTACTATGCTTAATACAAGTGTAAATATCATTTTTTTGTTTTTTTGTTATAGACGCTATTTGACGTTTCATTTCCGAATTCGTTTGTTGTTATAGACGGTATTTTGCCGTTTCATTTCCGTTTATTGATCTGATTTAGCACTTTATTTTCGTTTATAAGCTATAAACGAAAAATATTGTTTTACATGACAACTTATAATTTCGGCTATATCCCGCGCCCTTTTTTCCAGGCACCCTTTTTTGATACACGTGTTGTGGGGTGCTATTTTAGCAATAAGAATCAGCAAGGAGGAAGTATAGAAGCCTACAAGAGCCTAACTAATCTTTCCCTATGAGATAGTCTGCAGCAGCTGTCCCTTCTCTATTTACTGCAGGCACATGAGTGAGTAAAATGGCCGGCGATGCCTGTCTTTTATAAGGGAGGAATGGCTTCAGGAGGGAGTGTAGCCCGATTGGCTACAATGTGCCTGCTGACTGTGATGTAGAGGGTCAAAGTTGACCCTAATAGCGCACTATGGGGGTAAATCAAACTTCCGGTAAAGTTTGCGGTTCTCCGCGATTGTGAACCCCCTGGAAGTTTACCTGGAGCCATTCGCCGGCGAACCGTTCAGGCCATCTCTACTCAAGGTGACCATTTTGAACAAAGACACTAACCTACTTTTATCAAAGGCATTTGCATGATTTTGGTTTGTTATGAGTTCCTTGTATGTCATACCTTGTATGTTAACCCATTTATCTATTGTGCAGCGCTGAATAATCTCTTGGCGCTTTATAAATAAAATAAATAATAATACCCTGGATGGTCTGCTTTGCCTTGGCCTGACTGCCCTCTGACCTTTCTGATTGCCATGGTAGTAGCAACACTGCCCGATGTATCCCAATCTGAAGTGTTGGCCCTTCACTTGCGGAGTCAGTGTCACTGCTTGCAGGATCAGTGCCCCTTGCCTGTGCCTCTCTTCACCTTTGAGCTGGTGGTGGGCCATCAGTCTATGAATATGAGTCGCTTTCAGTCAGCGACTCCGAGTTCTTCATGGGATGCCACTCAGCATCTGACTCCCCCCCCCCCCCCACACACTGTTGCCGCTGTTCTGCAAAATGGTGTAAGCCTCTTCAGCACTATAAAACCTCTTTGCCATATTGTTAAACAAAATGCCCAGGCTGTTTAGATCCGACTAAATTTCAAAGTCAGGGGGCTGGGGTAAATCAAAATATTTTTTTTTAATGACGGTAGGGGTGGAAAAGTATACATAATATACAGTAAAATGTATATAGCAGCTATACAGCAGGTATCGCTGGAGGAAAAAAAGACTACGTGGAGAAAGTGGAGAACCAAAGTGGAAGGAGAGGAGGTGGCACAAGGAGGCAATGAGTTAACTAGACATGCTTGGACACAGTAGCTAAGATAAATAGCAATTTAGCTAAAAAGCAGATTTGAGCAGTCTCTATTACTTCCAGATCACTGAGGCAAAATGATCTGAAGGTATAGTAACAGTAATATGTAACATTGGGATAATTACTCATTTTAAATGAATGGTGACTGTTCACTGGCTGTAACAGTCATCATTCATTCTACCTGAGACACTTTAATTGGTTTTGGGAGCACTTGTTCCCATTCACCAATTACTGGGCTGCCATGTGACATGCCCTGCAATCGTATACAGGAAGGGACCAGTATCTACGTCCCTGTGAGCTGAAGTGCTGTTTTGCAGGGGAGTAGATGCTAGTCCCGTGGGAGGTTAAGTAGTTAAAAGCCACCACACATATATAATTCTGAAGAATCCCAATTACTACAGCTGCTTGAAAAAAGTCCAAACAAAAACGATGACATACTGTGGGTGCTTCAGCTATCCAGATATCAAATGGTCTGGTGAAGCTCCTCATTCTGATAAAAGTCCCATGCTCCATCCACTCTGCTCTCCCAGTATGTCAGGGCTCCTGCTGTACATAGCAGCTCCTGCCGGAAGCGTTCCACTATGAATACTTCAGAAGTGGCACTGAACACTCCCGGCGGCTATGAATACTACAGAAGTGGCACTGAATGCTCCCGCCTTCCGGCAGTGACTGTTGTGTGGGATGGACCATCTGCCTTCAGTTGGAGCCTGAATGGGGTGAATAAGGTGGCACCAGGGAGAGGAGCCTATCGAAATGGGGACCTAAAAGTTATCTGATGGACACATTGTTATGGTATGGGTAAGATTGTGAGCTCCTCTGAGAGACAGTCACAAAACTATATACTCTGTAAAGCGCTGTGGAAGACGTCAGCTCTATATAAATACTAATAAAGTTTATGCAATGTTAATTAAATAATAATTTTCCATTTGGCTAGACAACTAGCTGATCCCAACAGGGATGGTTTTAGGAGTCTGGATTTATTCTGCTACTGCTTATTAGATATGGTCAATGAGATGCAAATAATCTCATTGATACAAATAATTCTGAGTTGATGCAGCATTATTTAAATTTTGTATGCAATTTTATGCAGCTTAAAAATGAACCAATCAGATCCCGCTGAGGTAAAATTTGATTGATGCATTTTCAAGCTGCATAAATGTGCATACAAAATTTGCATAATTCTTCATCAACTTAAAAATTATTTTCATCTCACTGACCATCCCTATTGTTAATAACTGAGATATGTGTAGTATGTGTTGCATTTTAGTGCGAAAGCCTTGTAAATTCAGTGGACAGGTGGTGATTAAAATGTGAATGTACTGTATATATGTAATAATGCAAGGGGTTGAGCAGCACAAACCATACATTTGAAGCACTGTATGCACGTAGCACTGGAGTTCCCTAATCTCCATGTAAGGAAATATACAAGTACAATGGACTGCAGCACACAGCTGAAAAAATTGGCTCTTGGACACACTTTACATGTGCTTGAGCGCCCTTTCACGCTGGGACGATGCGGTGCATCAAATTGACGCACTGCTACCGCAGCCTAATGACAGCCTATGGGGAAGTTCATACTTCCCATGTTGCAGAATGCTGCGCCAGACATTTAATGCTAGCTCATACCTACGTTACCACACAGTTCCTGCAGCAACCTACAGCGATCTGCGTCGGCCAAAAATTCATGTTAGTCTATGGTGACGCAGGCTTCTTTAACCTCTTGCCGTTCGCGTAATGCCAATTGAACGCGGCGACAGCCCCAGGACCACTCCACGCCAATTGGCGTGAAGTCCTGGGGCAGGGTTTTGCAGGAGATCGTGTGCACCGATGCGCACATATCTCCGCTCTGTCATCAGTCTCCCAGCAGCGATCACCACTAGGAGACTGTTAGACGGCGAAATCACCCTCTATTTACTCTGTACAGCACTGCGATCTACGTCACACGGCTGTCCCCCTGGGCAGCAAGGAAGTGATTTGCTGTCATAGGCTGAACCCTTTAAAAGCCAATTGTGCTAATTGGCTGGTGGAGGGAGGAATAAAATAAAAAATATTTATCAAAAAATAAACATTGTGGGAGCGATCATAGCCCACCAACAGAAAGCTGTGTTGGTGGGCAGAAAAGGGGGGGATCTCTTGTGTGCTCAGTTGTATGGCTCTGCAGCTAGCCCTTAAAGCTGCAGTGGCCTTAATTGTAAAAATAGCCTGATCACTAGGAGGGTTTAAGACCGTGGTCCTCAGGTGGTTAAAGAAGTTGGCATGCAATGTCACGTCCCGCATGCGCGGGAGAGTATTTTTACAATACGCTTCTATGCACTTCCACATACCCGAAGCAGGAAGTGAGCGCAAGTGCGCATCACTTCCTGCTTGACCGAATACCAAACAGGGAACACCGTGTATTAACGAAGGCCTGTTTTTGGCGGTGGGATATGGTGCGGTGAGTGTGGCGTAACTGACGCATCGCTAACGCCAATTTACTGTGTGAAACCAGCCTAACGTGAACCCGAGGTGAGAGTGATATGGAGGCTGCCATATTTATTTCCTCTTAAACAATACCAGTTACCTGGCAGCTCTGCTGATCTATTTGACTGCAGTAGTGTCTGAAGTACAGCAGAAACAAGCATGAGGCTAATCTTTTCAGATCTGACAATATTGTCAGAACCACCTGACCTTCTGCATGCTCGTTCAAGGTCTATGGCTAAAAGTATTAGAGACAGAGGATCAGCAGAACAGTTAGGCAACTGGTATTGCTTAAAAGGAAATAAATAGTGATGCTCGGATACCCCTTTTTATTATTCGAGTTTGGTCGAATTCGAATAGTAAATTATTCGCGTTCGGTCGAATATTCGAATCGAATTTTTTTACTATTCGATTCGACCTCGGACTTCGAGCTCACTATTCGAGTCGGTATTCGAGCTCATTATTCAAGCTGACTATTCGAATTGGCCTTAAATAGCTTCCAACACTTGTTTTGAGGGTGAATGATGCAAGAAACATCTTTTTTTCCAAGTAACAACAGCAAGTGAGTATGTGGGGTTGTTCCTTTAAAAAAAAAAAAAGGTGGAAAGAGATGTTGTGTCCAAAATGTTGTTCAGTACTGTATATACTTCTTCTTCTTCTTTATCTTCTATATCTTCTTCTTCTTTTTCTATATCTTCTTCTTCTATATCTTCTTCTTCTATATCTTCTTCTATATCTTCTTCTTCTATATCTTCTTCTATATCGTCTTCTTCTTCTTCTTCTTCTTCTTCATCTTCTTCATCTTCTTCATCTTCTTCTTCTTCATCTTCTTCTTCTTCATCTTCTTCATCTTCTTCATCTTCATCTTCTTCATCTTCTTCATCTTCTTCTTCTTCATCTTCTTCTTCATCATCTTCTTCTTCTTCATCTTCTTCTTCTTCTTCTTCTTCTTCTTCTTCTTCTTCTTCTTCTTCTTCTTCTTCTTCATCTTCTTCTTCTTCATCTTCTTCTTCTTCATCTCCTTCATCTTCTTCATCTTCTTCATCTTCTTCATCTTCTTCTTCTTCTTCTTCTTCATCTTCTTCTTCTTCTTCTTCTTCTTCTTCTTCTTCTTCTTCTTCTTCTTCTTCTTCTTCTTCTTCTTCTTCTTCTTCTTCTTCTTCTTCTTCTTCTTCTTCATCATCTTCTTCTTCTTCATCTTCTTCTTCTTCATCTTCTTCTTCTTCATCTTCTTCATCTTCTTCATCTTCTTCTTCTTCATCTTCTTCTTCTTCATCTTCTTCATCTTCTTCATCTTCTTCTTCTCCTTCTTCTTCTTCTTCTCCTTCTTTTTCTATATCGTCTTCTTCTTCTTTACTTATTTCTCTTTTATATTTTTTTTTAAAGAAATGCAGCTATTTTTGAGCGTAATAAATAGCTGGTGGCGCACGCATGTTGGAAGCGCCATTGTATGTGCTCCCTGGCAGTGGAAACACACAGACAGCAGGAGGTAAATTCAGCAGCAGGAGGAGGATGATTGTGTGGCAGCAGGCAGTCAATGAGGCAGGCAGCGAGACGAGACATAATAGGCTGTGGTACCTAGCGGTGGTACCAGGCCGTAAATACACAGCATGAGGTTCCAGACAGCGGTCGTGAAGCCCACATCATGTCCAATACACAACTGGGACAACACAGTTTTCAACCCGGACACCTCTAAAAATAATATCACACAGTATTAATAAAAAGTATATATAATTTTTTGTTTTTTTTAAAGAAATGCAGCTATTTTTGAGCGTAACAAATAGCTGGTGGCGCACGCATGTTGGAAGCGCCATTGTATGTGCTCCCTGGCAGTGGAAACACACAGACAGCAGGAGGTAAATTCAGCAGCAGGAGGAGGAGGATGAGTGTGTGGCAGCAGGCAGTCAATGAGGCAGGCAGCGTGACATAATAGCCCTGGTACCTAGCGGTGATACCAGGGCTGTAAATAAACACAGCAGGAGGTCCCAGACAGTGGTCGTGCAGCCCACATCGTGTCCAATACACAACTGGGACAACACAGTTTTCAACCCGGGCACCTCAGAAAAATTAAACCTTTTTTTTTTATGGCTTATTTGCTTTGTTTTTACAACAAATTACACAGACAGATATAGCTATTGTTTGACGTAATAGCTGGTGGCAGAGTGGCAGCAGAAGGTAATTCTGTGTACCCTGGCAGTGGGAAACACAGACAGACAGCAGCAGCAGCAGGAGGAATGGAGGAGTAATGTGAGCAACTATTGTTTGACGTAATAGCTGGTGGCAGAGTGGCAGCAGAAGGAAATTCTGTGTACCCTGGCAGTGGGAAACACAGACAGACAGCAGCAGCAGCAGGAGGAATGGAGGAGTAGTGTGAGTGTGGCAGCAGGCCAGGCAGGCAGCGTGACATAATAGCCCTGGTACCTAGCGGTGATACCAGGGCTGTAAATAAACACAGCAGGAGGTCCCAGACAGCGGTCGTGAAGCCCACATCATGTCCAATACACAACTGGGACAACACAGTTTTCAACCCGGACACCTCTAAAAATAATATCACACAGTATTAATAAAAAGTATATATAATTTTTTGTTTTTTTTAAAGAAATGCAGCTATTTTTGAGCGTAACAAATAGCTGGTGGCGCACGCATGTTGGAAGCGCCATTGTATGTGCTCCCTGGCAGTGGAAACACACAGACAGCAGGAGGTAAATTCAGCAGCAGGAGGAGGAGGATGAGTGTGTGGCAGCAGGCAGTCAATGAGGCAGGCAGCGTGACATAATAGCCCTGGTACCTAGCGGTGATACCAGGGCTGTAAATAAACACAGCAGGAGGTCCCAGACAGCGGTCGTGCAGCCCACATCGTGTCCAATACACAACTGGGACAACACAGTTTTCAACCCGGGCACCTCAGAAAAATTAAACCTTTTTTTTTTATGGCTTATTTGCTTTGTTTTTACAACAAATTACACAGACAGATATAGCTATTGTTTGATGTAATAGCTGGTGGCAGAGTGGCAGCAGAAGGTAATTCTGTGTACCCTGGCAGTGGGAAACACAGACAGACAGCAGCAGCAGCAGGAGGAATGGAGGAGTAATGTGAGCAACTATTGTTTGACGTAATAGCTGGTGGCAGAGTGGCAGCAGAAGGAAATTCTGTGTACCCTGGCAGTGGGAAACACAGACAGACAGCAGCAGCAGCAGGAGGAATGGAGGAGTAGTGTGAGTGTGGCAGCAGGCCAGGCAGGCAGCGTGACATAATAGCCCTGGTACCTAGCGGTGATACCAGGGCTGTAAATAAACACAGCAGGAGGTCCCAGACAGCGGTCGTGCAGCCCACATCGTGTCCAATACACAACTGGGACAACACAGTTTTCAACCCGGGCACCTCAGAAAAATTAAACCTTTTTTTTTTTTATGGTTTATTTGCTTTGTTTTTACAACAAATTACACAGACAGATATAGCTATTGTTTGACGTAAAAGCTGGTGGCAGAGTGGCAGCAGAAGGTAATTCTGTGTACCCTGGCAGTGGGAAACACAGACAGACAGCAGCAGCAGCAGGAGGAATGGAGGAGTAGTGTGAGTGTGGCAGCAGGCCAGGCAGGCAGCGTGACATAATAGCCCTGGTACCTAGCGGTGATACCAGGGCTGTAAATAAACACAGCAGGAGGTCCCAGACAGCGGTCGTGCAGCCCACATCGTGTCCAATACACAACTGGGACAACACAGTTTTCAACCCGGGCACCTCAGAAAAATTAAACCTTTTTTTTTTATGGTTTATTTGCTTTGTTTTTACAACAAATTACACAGACAGATATAGCTATTATTTGACGTAATAGCTGGTGGCAGAGTGGCAGCAGAAGGTAATTCTGTGTACCCTGGCAGTGGGAAACACAGACAGACAGCAGCAGCAGCAGGAGGAATGGAGGAGTAATGTGAGCAACTATTGTTTGACGTAATAGCTGGTGGCAGAGTGGCAGCAGAAGGAAATTCTGTGTACCCTGGCAGTGGGAAACACAGACAGACAGCAGCAGCAGCAGGAGGAATGGAGGAGTAGTGTGAGTGTGGCAGCAGGCCAGGCAGGCAGCGTGACATAATAGCCCTGGTACCTAGCGGTGATACCAGGGCTGTAAATAAACACAGCAGGAGGTCCCAGACAGCGGTCGTGCAGCCCACATCGTGTCCAATACACAACTGGGACAACACAGTTTTCAACCCGGGCACCTCAGAAAAATTAAACCTTTTTTTTAATGGTTTATTTGCTTTGTTTTTACAACAAATTACACAGACAGATATAGCTATTGTTTGACGTAATAGCTGATGGCAGAGTGGCAGCAGAAGGTAATTCTGTGTACCCTGGCAGTGGGAAACACAGACAGACAGCAGCAGCAGCAGGAGGAATGGAGGAGTAATGTGAGCAACTATTGTTTGACGTAATAGCTGGTGGCAGAGTGGCAGCAGAAGGAAATTCTGTGTACCCTGGCAGTGGGAAACACAGACAGACAGCAGCAGCAGCAGGAGGAATGGAGGAGTAGTGTGAGTGTGGCAGCAGGCCAGGCAGGCAGTGTGACATAATAGCCCTGGTACCTAGCGGTGATACCAGGGCTGTAAATAAACACAGCAGGAGGACCCAGACAGCGGTCGTGCAGCCCACATCGTGTCCAATACACAACTGAGACAACACAGTTTTCAACCCGGGCACCTCAGAAAAATTAAACCTTTTTTTTTATGGTTTATTTTCTTTGTTTTTACAACAAATTACACAGACAGATATAGCTATTGTTTGACGTAATAGCTGGTGGCAGAGTGGCAGCAGAAGTTAAATCTGTGTACCCTGGCAGTGGGAAACACAGACAGAGAGCAGAAGGGCAGTACACAGCAGCCCACTGTAGGTGTAAAATGTGTGGCTGCAGGCGACGTAATAGTCAAAGTGAACCAGGCTGGCTTAGTGAGCAGGAGCCAGGAGGTGGTAAAGGGTGGTAAGGCACATTAACGATGGTTCTTCCGGTAGCCAGTTCATGTCCCCCTCTCGCCGACAACAGGGGCCAGGAACTCGCCTTCCACCCACGCCTGGTTCATCTTGAGAAACGTCAGTCTGTCCACAGACTTGTGAGACAGACGTGAGCGTTTCTCGGTGACCACGCCACCAGCTGCACTGAAGCAGCGCTCGGACAGCACGCTGGAAGGGGGACAGGACAGCACTTCCAGGGCGTACTGCGCCAGCTCGCTCCAGATCTCCAGGCGCTTGACCCAATACTCCATGGGATCAACAGGGGCATCGCTGTCAAGCCCGCTGTAGGACCCCATGTAGTCAGCCACCATTCGGGTCAGGCGCTGGCTGTGACCGGAGGAGGATGCTGCTGCATGCACCTCCTCTCTAGTCACTGCTGCCGGAGCCTCTACAGTCCTGTAGAGCTCGTTGCTAAGAGACAGCAGGTCTGTGGGGCGCTTGCTGCTGGAAGCAGGGACCTGCTGCTGCCTCTGTGCTGGCTGGACAGTGGGGGTGGAAGGCTGGGGGAAGGCTTCCTCCAAGCGCTCAACAAGGGCCTGCTGCAAGCTCCTTATTTGTTGCGCTGGGTCTCCTCCTGCAGGCGGCAGGAACTGGCTCAACTTCCCCTTGAGGCGTGGGTCCAACATCATGCTGATCCAGATGTCCTCCCTCTGCTTCATCTGGATCACCCTGGGGTCCTTGCGCAGGCACGTCAGCATGTGCGCTGCCATTGGGAAGAGGCGGGCCACGTGTGCTGGCACATCGACGGCAGTGCTGTACTCATCCTCCTCCTCTGCCTCCTCAGCCACATCCTCTCTCCACCCCCGCACCAACTCAGCTGCGCTGTGCTGATCCCCCTCCTCAGCAGCAAGGTCAGGGACCTCTACCAAGTCCTCCTCCTCCTCCCCCTCAGAGGTGGACTGTGCAGCTGCATGACGCTCCTGCTGGTCCAAGGCTGCCGCTCCCTGTTCCAGCAAAGCATCGAGGGCCCTGTTCAGCAGACAAACCAGGGGCACCCACTCGCAGACCATAGCATGGTCCCTGCTCACCATGTTAGTGGCCTGCAGAAAGGGAGCCAGCAGCACTAAGCACACCTGCTGCATGTGCCTCCAGTCATCATCGGGGACGATGGACGGGATGTTCCTTGTCCTGTCCCTTCTCTGAGCGGCGTAAACAGTGGCCTGGGCAAGGTACTGGTTGACAGCGTGCTTCTGTTCAACCAGACGCTCCAATATCACCAGGGTGGAGTTCCAGCGAGTCGGAACGTCAAGGATCAGCCAATGGCGTGGCAGCTCCAGCTCCTTTTGCACGTCTTCCAGGCTCGCACAGGCTGCAGCCGAGCGCCAGAAGTGACACACAATGTTCCTTGCCGTTTCCAGCAGTTCGTCCATCCCCTGGTAGGTGCGCAAGAACTTCTGCACCACCAGGTTCAGCACGTGGGCAAGACAGGGGATGTGGGTCAGGTTTTCCCTGTCTATTGCGGCAACCAGATTGGCCCCATTGTCGGCCACCACCTCTCCGACTCTGAGGCCTCTGGGGGTCAGCCAAATCCTCTCCTGCTCCTGGAGTTTGGCCAACACATGGGTTGCCGTCAGTTTGGTCTTCCCAAGGCTGACCAAGTGCAGCAGCGCTTGGCAGTGGTGGGCCTTCACGCTGCTGCTGAGGCGGGGGGTTTGGCCAGGTGTGCCGGAGGATGGCAGAGGATCGGAGGAACCTGCTGCAGTTCCCCTGACCCTGCGGGGTGGCACCACCTACTGTGTTGCTGCTGCTGCTGTGCCCGCTGCTGCTCTCCCATCCTCACCCCCTTCCACCAAGCTGACCCAGTGGACAGTGAAGGACAGGTAGCGGCCTGTCCCGAAGCGGCTGCTCCAGGAGTCCATGGTGACGTGGACCCTTTCACCAACCGCGTGCTCCAGCCCTCGCTCCACATTGGCCATCACAAAGCGGTGCAGTGCAGGAATGGCCTTGCGGGCGAAGAAGTGTCTGCTGGGGAGCTGCCAGTCTGGGGCTGCACAAGCAAGCAGCGCACACATGTCGCTCCCCTCCTGCACGAGCATGTACGGCAGGAGTTGGGAGCACATGGCCCATGCCAGCAAGCCGTTCAGCTGCCGCACGCGACGGCTGCTGGGAGGCTGTTAAGCTTGGGGGTGTAATCTCCACAGTCAGCATACAACACATAAGCTGACGTGAAGGAGGTACACACACCAGCACAAGGGATCAGGATATCCCCAGTTTAGTGGAGGAGAGGACTGACTCCAATAGGAGATTGTGGTGCACAGAGCCGGTGCAGATCTGAACAGCCACAAACACTTTCGTAATAACGTCTCAGCGCAAAGTAGCGCTGAGCGCATAAACCAGGACTGAGGAGATCAGGACAGGTAGACAGAATGAACGCTTGCTAGCTAGCGATTACTTAGCGACAGCAAGCGTCCAAAACCAGACAGACTGGAATGAGGCAGCCAATGCGTTGCGGCGATGGCGTGCCTCACAAAGACAGGACAGGAGAGACAGGAAATAGCAGGATTGAGATAGATGAACGTAACACAGATAAATATACAATAAGTATGTTTTCCTAGCGTATTACAATTACAGCTATCAATGAAACTATTCGTAACGTCTGACTAACATATGTATATATTGGCAATGAACCGATATATGACATAAGCAGGAACTCTGACTAAGACTGAAGTAATACAGGGAACAGGACTCAGAAGGATTCGCTATCTCTTCGCAGAGATGAACGCAATCCACAAACAGGACCAGGAACAGGATTCAGAAGGATTCGTTATCTCTTCGCAGAGATGAACGCAATCCACAAACAGGACCAGGAACAGGATAACTAGCTCAGCACGGGTGTTCACGATACGCGCAAACTACCAAAACGTGCTGGAAAACTGACTAGCTGAACACAGGAAATAAACAGTTCGTGTACGTATATATCAGCGACACTGATATATTAACGTAACACGAATACAAGGAAAATAACAAAATGCGCAAGTATGCGTATATATTGGCGATGAACCAATATATGACACAAGACAAGCAAGTAGCAACTTCTAGAACAAGAGCAGAACTAGGAGGACTCGCTGACCCCTTCGCAGGAGTCAGCGCAGTCCACACGGACCAGGAACGGGGTGGGGCACGAGCAGAGTAACAGATAGAGTCTGAAACTATGATAGCCCATGAGGCATTGCAGGAAGCAGTTCTTTATACTGAGGTCATCCAATGGGAGCAGACCTGCAGATTCCCACACAAGTGAATGGTAATTAATCACAGGCTGATAGCAGGAAAAGGCAGACAATGATATGCAGCCTGCAGGAAAGGGACCGCCCCTCCACTGCAGCAGACAATGTTTGTTTACACAAAAGCATATTAAACTGTCATAAACTTCAGAGCGACTGCAGATGGAATCAGCAACTAGTTTAAGTGCAAACCAAACTATGCAAGCAAATGCATGTAATGACATTAGAACTGCTTGGTTTGCAATACCAGTGCAGTCAGCAGTAAACGCTGCAGAAGCGATCATAACAGTACCCCCTCCCTTAAACGCGGCCTCTGGACGCCTATGAAAACTGACATATTTCTCCTGAACCACCCAAACCAAAAAATCAGAAGTGGGAAATCCAGCAAACTGATCTGACTGAAAATTCATGAAGGTCGGATCCGTCCGACAAAACCAAATTCCCGAATCAGTCTCACCAAAACTAGACCAATTGGAACCAGAACCTACCGAACCATGCCCGTCAGCACTACAAGCCTTAGTGTGACACCCATCAGAACCACGACTTCCAGAAAACAACCCCAAGAAACTCTCTGCGCGATACCCACCGCCTTCCAAGGACTGTCCAAAAACGCCAAAGCCTTTGCAATGCCCACCGGAACTGTCCCTACCAACACAAAACCCACCGTTGAACCAGTCCAAGGTACCAGGACAAGTTTCCTCAGAGATCTCCCAGAACACTTGGAAGCTCCAAAGAGATCCCCACGGGTCAGAACGCCCCTTAGGCTCACATGGAGAACTATCAAGAACCCCTATGGAACCCAGGGCAACTCCAGAGTCAGGGTCACAAGGACAAACATCAAGATCAGGGCTTTTAGGGACCAGAACCATCTCCGGGCATGCAGGCCAACCGGCAACATCAGAACATGTCTCCACTAGGGAAGCACGTGAGCATGCTAACACAGACAAATCTGGGCAGTCTGGCATACGAAGCACATCTGGGCACACCGGCACAAGAGAAACCTCTGGGCATGTCAAGGAACTGCGAACCTCAAAGTCAGTCAAGACAGGACCGAAACCAGAACTGGGCAAAAAAAATTCATCATGACTAGACTTCATAGTTACTGGATTCTCACTAAAAACTGCAGGATCAGACTTAGATGTCGCTGATTCCAGCAGGGTTATTAACAAATCATGTTCAGGGGCATTTACAAGACAGGGCAAATCTTCTGATGTATGCACTGAACTAGACAGCGTTCCCATAGCTTCTTCTGGACTAGACAGAGACTCATCAAATACACTGGACTGGAGCTCATGAAGGGCTGCAAAACAAGTCAATATTGCAGCAATCCCCACTGAACTAGGCAAAACTGAGTAACTCACTAGACAGGAAGGGGGCTCTGGAACTTCTGCCACACCGGCCAGAGAACCAGAATTTTCCAGGATACAGGGCTGGGTTTCAGAAACACTCATTAACCCGGACTGAAATTCTGAGATTTCTATTATTTTTTTCAGCGAGTCAGAATTATCCATGTTACAGGGCAAGACTTTTGAAACATTCAGAGGACAGGGCTGGAGTTCCTCGGCTGTTACAACACTGGAGAGGGACTCAACAACATTGGTTAAATCAGACTGTGTACAGGGCAAGGTATCTAACACACTTGCTGACGAGGACAATATTTCAATGGCTTCTGCTTCGCTGGGCAGAAATTCATCAAGTTTTATTAGAGCAGACTGTAATTCCAAAACAGCTGCTAGACAAGTGAATATTACTGCAACACCAACTGAGGTAAGCAGTGCTTCAGCCTCCTCTGCTAAAGGGTTTAAAGTATCCAAAGTACTGGGTGAAGCATAAGACTCTGCGACCACAGCTTCACTGGACAGGATCACTGAACAGTCCATATTGCAGGGCAAAACCATGGAAGCACCTGCTGGACAGCATAATGATTCTGTGACCTGAGTTTCATTGGAGAGATCTACTGCACAATTCATGGTACAGGGCAAATTTATTGGAAAATTTTCTGAACAAGGTAATAATTCTGCGATTTCAGGTTCACATAGCAGATGCTCTGAGCTATTCACGAAACTAGAGCGAGGTGTAGAAACAGGAAGATCAAGACACAATGTTTGCGCATCTGAATCACCATTCATTTGTAAAATTGGAAAATTCAGATGCTGGGGTTCTGAGTTTACTAGACAGGATTGCTGGGACTCGGAAACTGATATAGTGCATCTATTGGCATCTGCTGGATCAGACAGGAGTTGAACTTTATTAACACAGGTAATTTCTGCAGAAGTGTTTGCAGAGACAGGCAAGATTTTTCTGGTGTCTGTTTCACTAAACAAAGAGTCATGAGTACTGGCTAGGCTGGACTCGAAAGTCAGCAGGACTTCTGGGTCCTCTGCTGAGAAATTTGTGCAGGGCAAGATTAAGGAAGTATTAGTAATTTCTGTCTTACTGGGAAGTAACACTGAGTTATCCATGGTACAGGGTGGAATTACAGGAACTTCAATTTCACACAAAAGGAGCTCAGAATCACTCGCTGAATCAGCCAAAGGTGCTGAAGCAGGCGAGTCCTCAGGAACTGAGGAAGTGGAACAATCTCCACTTGACAGTGTGTCTTCCCTGGTATCAACTGATTGAATTGCATAAAAATCGTCCAGAATCATTCTCCACACATCGATCAATGGAGCCACAAAGTCATACCCACACACACCAGTTTTTATTAGGTTATAAGCAGACTTAATGCATGCATTCAATACTAATTCACTTTTTGCACTGTAAAACTGACAAAATGAACTTGCATCTTTCTTCCATTCATAGACCAGAGCTTCCATCTCTCCTTTCTCAAATGGAGGATCCCATGCATATTTAACAGCTGAGCATTCCGGCTGATCATAGTTTGCAAATGTGTTAGTGGCAGAAACATACATTGGGTTATTTAGCAGGTGATTGGCCGATTTCTTATTCCTAAGGATCTCCAATACCTGTAGCAAGTATTCAACTGTAGTGTATGCAAATTTCCCTTGCTGCACGAATAAATTGATCTGTTCAATACTCTGTAATATATCTTCATAATCATATTCAGATAATTCATTTAAACAAGAACCTTTATTTTCCCTGGCTAGCAATGAAAGTTCATTAGTAGTTTCATAGGTCCATTTGACTCCCCTGAATGGTGACTGAATTTCATTATCTGCTAATGGTGGAGTCTCGTTACAGATCTGATGCGCAGTCGCCAAGGGCAACGACTCCGCTGATTGTAACGCTTTTCTTTTGGAGCGTTTACGTTTGGCTTTAGACCCTGCTGCCTTAGCAGAAGAAAAGTTATCAGAACAATTATCTGCTTGCTGATTATTTTTGTAGGCAGTAGAAGGAGCAGCTGATTGACAAGCTGCCAGGAGCTTATCAAAAGGGCTAGGCAAATCGGTTTTGCGCAGCCAGTTATGGATCACAAACGCTAGAAATTCCAGTGGTCTTTCTTTTAAATTGGTATGATCCAAGACATCGTAGGCCCACTGAAACAATCTTCCCTTAAATAAAACATAAACTAGCTGGGGGGCCCACGTTGAAACAGGAGTAGCCTGGAGCTCAGGATTGGCCAGGAACCTGGCACATTCAGAAAAAAACTCATTTTCTGTTTCAGAATTGAGCTTCTCAAATTTCTTAAAGGAACAGGAACCATAACAAACAGTGTCATTTTTGCTGGGAACCCCCCCCACAATGGGGATTGGTAATGGGGCTATCATAATGTTAAGCTTGGGGGTGTAATCTCCACAGTCAGCATACAACACATAAGCTGACGTGAAGGAGGTACACACACCAGCACAAGGGATCAGGATATCCCCAGTTTAGTGGAGGAGAGGACTGACTCCAATAGGAGATTGTGGTGCACAGAGCCGGTGCAGATCTGAACAGCCACAAACACTTTCGTAATAACGTCTCAGCGCAAAGTAGCGCTGAGCGCATAAACCAGGACTGAGGAGATCAGGACAGGTAGACAGAATGAACGCTTGCTAGCTAGCGATTACTTAGCGACAGCAAGCGTCCAAAACCAGACAGACTGGAATGAGGCAGCCAATGCGTTGCGGCGATGGCGTGCCTCACAAAGACAGGACAGGAGAGACAGGAAATAGCAGGATTGAGATAGATGAACGTAACACAGATAAATATACAATAAGTATGTTTTCCTAGCGTATTACAATTACAGCTATCAATGAAACTATTCGTAACGTCTGACTAACATATGTATATATTGGCAATGAACCGATATATGACATAAGCAGGAACTCTGACTAAGACTGAAGTAATACAGGGAACAGGACTCAGAAGGATTCGCTATCTCTTCGCAGAGATGAACGCAATCCACAAACAGGACCAGGAACAGGATTCAGAAGGATTCGTTATCTCTTCGCAGAGATGAACGCAATCCACAAACAGGACCAGGAACAGGATAACTAGCTCAGCACGGGTGTTCACGATACGCGCAAACTACCAAAACGTGCTGGAAAACTGACTAGCTGAACACAGGAAATAAACAGTTCGTGTACGTATATATCAGCGACACTGATATATTAACGTAACACGAATACAAGGAAAATAACAAAATGCGCAAGTATGCGTATATATTGGCGATGAACCAATATATGACACAAGACAAGCAAGTAGCAACTTCTAGAACAAGAGCAGAACTAGGAGGACTCGCTGACCCCTTCGCAGGAGTCAGCGCAGTCCACACGGACCAGGAACGGGGTGGGGCACGAGCAGAGTAACAGATAGAGTCTGAAACTATGATAGCCCATGAGGCATTGCAGGAAGCAGTTCTTTATACTGAGGTCATCCAATGGGAGCAGACCTGCAGATTCCCACACAAGTGAATGGTAATTAATCACAGGCTGATAGCAGGAAAAGGCAGACAATGATATGCAGCCTGCAGGAAAGGGACCGCCCCTCCACTGCAGCAGACAATGTTTGTTTACACAAAAGCATATTAAACTGTCATAAACTTCAGAGCGACTGCAGATGGAATCAGCAACTAGTTTAAGTGCAAACCAAACTATGCAAGCAAATGCATGTAATGACATTAGAACTGCTTGGTTTGCAATACCAGTGCAGTCAGCAGTAAACGCTGCAGAAGCGATCATAACAGAGGCAGAGCCCTAACCACCCCCTGGAAGGACTCGCTCAAAAGGCTCTGGCGTGGCCTTTTGCTGGCACGGGAATCAGCAGACACAGCAGAGGAGGCCACTGAGGACTGGCTGCCAGAACAGGCCTCAGTGTCGGTGGCAGGAGTTGCAGAGGGGGGAGGAGCAGTGTGTTTCCGCACTCCTGCTGGTGCTGCTGGAGGAGCAGGAGGGCGGGTGGCTGCTGTTGCTGCTGCTGCTGCTGCTGAAGGCTGTGCAGTGATGGGTGTGGTGCCACTGCCAGCACCAGATGCCTTCAGCCTCTGGAACTCCTCATGCTGGTGGAAATGTTTTGCAGCAAGGTGGTTGATGAGCGAGCTGGTGCTAAACTTTAAGGGGTCTGCACCTCTGCTCAACTTCCACTGACAGTGGTTGCAAGTGGCGTACTTGCTGTACACTGTGGGCATGGTGAAAAACCGCCAGATTGGTGACAAAAACAACCCCCTACGGCCTGGAGTCGCTGCTGCCTGTCTCCCTGTGGTGGTTGGGGCGGGGGCTTGGGTGCAGCTGGTGGTGGTACTGGCAGATGCTGCTGCTGCTGCTGAGCCTGAGACACCAGCAGGCTGTGGGACCTGCCTACTGCTGCCAATGCTTGCAATGATGCGCCTCCTTGCAAGGCCCTCCTCCTCAGAGCTGCTGATGACGACATCCCCTGGAGCTGGTGGCACCCAGTCTTTGTCTGTCACCGTGTCATCATCATCCTCCCCCTCCTGAAACATGTCCTGCTGGGATGATGACCCCCCAAACTCCTCTCCTGATGCATGGATGGGCTGCTTGACTGTCGCCACAGTCTTGCTGTCCAATCCCTCCTCCCCCAAAGTGCCGATCAGCATCTCCTCCTCAAAATCGCCAACAACAGCAGACAATACCCTGATGGTGCCTGGGGTCAAAAAACTGCTGAGTGACAGGTCGGCGACTGATGGTGAACTGGCCTCCTCCCCAGGCCCTGCTGGGCGGCTGCTGCGAACAGGGGTGGTGGTGGTGGTGGTGGTGGTGAGGGTGGAGGCCTCGGATGCAGAGCTGATGGCGGGCTGCTCATCCTCTGTCATCAGTTGCACCACAGTGGCTGCATCCTTTTCCTCAATGGGACATTTCCGACCCGGCTGGAGGAAAATCGGAGCAGGTGCTACACGCTGCTGCTGCTGTGTCTCTGCAGCGTGAGTTGCAGATGCTCCTGCTGAGCGGCGCCCAAGGCGTCCACGGCCAGTGGCTATAGGAGGAATGTTAGCCACTGACACTGCTGCTGCGGAACTGTGCATGGTGGCGCGGCCGCGGCTTGCCACAATGCTGCTCCCTCTCCTCCTGATTCCCTTGCTGCCCTTCCCCTTGCCCAAACCGTGCTGGCTGCCACTTCCAGACATCTTAGATGTTTTGAGTGTAAACACAAAAGTTTTTAAAAAGGGCGTGTGAAAGGTGGGGTACTTTAATGGAGTGGGTTGGTGGGTGAGGTGACACTAATCACTAAGTGATTAGATCGCTAACTGATTAGTACAGTACAAATACAAAATACAATAATCGGTAATCAGTAAGTGTGAACAGTGAACAGTGAGTGTGTCCCCTAGTACACCAACTAGAAAATACAATAATCAGTAGTAATCACTCAGATTCAGTAGAAGGAAATAGAGTGTGTGTACACTACAGACAGTGAGTGCACGCACGCGCACACACGCGCAGGAGCTAGCCTATGAACAGTGACTGAGTGAGTGTCCCTAGTACAGTAAGTAAGTAGTAACAGTCAGGAAGTACAACTAGAAATTACAACTTAATCAGATTCAGTAATCAGTAGTAATCACAAGGAAATAGAGTGTGTGTACACTAGAGACAGTGCACGCGCACACACACGCAGGAGCTAGCCTATGAACAGTGACTGAGTGAGTGTCCCTAGTACAGTAAGTAAGTAGTAACAGTCAGGAAGTACAACTAGAAATTACAATAATCAGTAGTAATCACAAGGAAATAGAGTGTGTGTACACTACAGACAGTGAGTGCACGCACGCTCACACACGCGCAGGAGCTAGCCTATGAACAGTGACTTAGTGAGTGTCCCTAGTACAGTAAGTAAGTAGTAACAGTCAAGAAGTACAACTAGAAATTACAACTTAATCAGATTCAGTAATCAGTAGTAATCACAAGGAAATAGAGTGTGTGTACACTACAGACAGTGCACGCGCACACACACGCAGGAGCTAGCCTATGAACAGTGACTGAGTGAGTGTCCCTAGTACAGTAAGTAAGTAGTAACAGTCAGGAAGTACAACTAGAAATTACAATAATTAATCAGTAATCAGAAGGAAATAGAGTGTGTGTACACTACAGACAGTGCACGCACACACACACGGTCACACGCAGGAGCGATGAACAAACAGTGACAGTGAGTGTCCTAGTACAGTTATATAACTACAATACAAAATACAATCACTCAGTAGCTAGTAAAGGACAGCAGAAATACTGGTATAGATGAGAAATAAACTAACAGAGGACAGGAGAGAACAGCTGAGCTGCCCACACAGGCAGGCCCTGAGGCCTAAAGTTGTGTAAGCTTGCCTGCAGCAGCTGGCTCTCTAGTAACACACAAGCTACTAACTAAAATACAATGTCTATCTAACTAACAACAATATAGGTGTATATAGGAGGTGTATGTGAGCAAAAACGCTAGGTGAATGACCACAATAAAGCTCTTGCTAAGCCAAAGCACAAAGGAGCAGATCTCTCTCTGTACAAAGTCAGGCAAGGACGGAAAAACCAAACATGGCGGCCGCTATTTATAGGGTAGGGGCTGGCCAGGGTCCCCCTCAGTGATTGACTGCCGTCAGAGGGCCTGGGAGCCCTCTGATTGGCTCTGAGGACATCAATCTGGGCTATGACGCTATTCGAGCTCGGTATTCAAGCTCGAATAGCGCTGTTAGCTCGAATAGCGCGAATAGTGAATGTGCTATTCGAGTTCACTCGAATAGCCCATTCGAATATCTCCAGCTATTCTGAGCTCAAATACCGAGCTCGAATAGCTGAAAAAGAGCTCGAATATTCGAGCTACTCAAATATTCGAGCTCTGCTGAGCACCACTGGAAATAAATATAGCAGTTTCCATAAAACTCTCACCTCTGTTTCACTTTAAGCTTAACAACTGCGCCAAAGCTGCCCCTATTTGGTGTGCATATGTACTGTATATAAATACAGACACAGTTTCTCACAAAAGTGAGTACACCTCTCATATTTTTGAAGATTTTTTATTGTTTTATATTATCTTTTAATAGTACAATACTGAATATATTGATACTTTGATACAACGTATAGTACTCAGTGTACAGCTTTGAGTCCCCGGGGAGAAAAGTGCTATATAAATATTATTGTTATTGTTGTTACAGCTGGTATAAATGTAAATTTGCAGTCCCATCAAAATAGCT